>NC_053041.3:460916314-461219344 GCF_002575655.3 Aegilops tauschii subsp. strangulata | reverse complement strand
GAGAGAAAACAACCGAATGGTTTCATCACGAGCGGTATAGATAATAACATCCTCAGAAGAGTGTGTCAATTGAATTTCCCTGGCAGCACAATCAAGTTGAGCCTTGTGCTTAGAAAGCCAGTCCATCCCGAGAATAAGATCAATATCCGAGTCACCAAGAACAAAAGGTTTAGACAGAAATTTATAGTTGCCCATCTTGATAGAAACATCCGGAATCATTGTGGTAGCCCTCATAGAAGAGCCCGGAGAAACAACTCCCATCGGTTTTTCCAACATTTCCGAAATGAAATCATGCTTTGCAAAAAATGATCTTGACATGAAACAATGCGATGCACCAGTGTCAAAAAGAACTTTTGCAGGGAAGTCATTAACAAAGAGATTACCCATTATCACATCAGTAGATTCCTCCTCTTGAGTTGCATTCATCATGTTCACCTTTGCAGACTTTGGATTATGCTTGACCACTGCATTGCTGGAAGATCTCACAGGAGGAGGAGGCGGAAGGCGCCTTTGGTTGAAGCATTTGTTAGCATAGTGACCTTTCTGCTGACACTTGTTGCAAGTCACCTCTGAGAGTGGACGATGATAAGGAGCATTCGACTTTGGAGCTTGATTCTGAGACTTGTTCTGATAGCCAGAGTTGGAAGAGTGGGAAGATCCATGGCCACCTTTGTTCTTCTGCTGGTAAGGCTGACGAAACGGAGGAGGAGGAGGCAACCAGAACTTCTGTTGCTTAGCAGCCACTAGTGAGGAAGAAGAAGAATGAACTGCGTCCCTGACTCTCTTCTTAGAAGCCTCACACTTGAGCTGAGCAGCCTCTTGCTTCAGTGCCATATTATAGAATTGATCAAACTGAGTAGGCTCAACAAGAATGAGAGCTAACTGCAGATCCTCTCTAAGGCCACCTCTGAAGTGATAGATCATGCTATTTTCATCAGGAACATCTTGTTTAGCGAAGCGAGCAAGTTTCTGAAACTGGATGTTGAATTGATACACAGACATGTTGCCTTGCTTGAGATTGCGGAACTCCTCACGCTTGCTCTCAACAACACTTTGTGGAATGTGGTGCGCTTTGAAGTCCCGACAGAAGTCAGTCCAAGTGATCACACAACCTCCTCTGGAATCTTTGTATTGTTGATACAAATCAGCAGCTTGGTCCTTGAGCTGAAAAGAAGCTTACTTGACATAGTCCTCAGGCCTGACATTGCTACATTCAAAATGCTTGTTGATGTCCACGAGCCAATCATCGGCATCTGTGGCCTCGGCACAGTAGCTGAAAGACTTGGGCTGATTTGCGAGAAACTGGTTGAGGGTAGCGAAGTGAGGCTGATTGTTGCCTTGGCCTTGATTCCCTTGATTGCCTTGCCCTTGGGTGCGTTCTTGCAAGAGTTGCAGAATCATCTGAGCATTGGCGTTGGTGGCTGCCATGATAGGTTGCCATGCCTCCGGAGGCGGAGGTGGTGGCGGAGGGTTCGCCTGACTCCCATCATTGCGTTCCGGATTCTAAAGCGTTGGCGAAGCCATCCTGAAGAGGGTGACATCCGTTATCATCTTGATAGACAAATAGACAAGTAGAATCAACGGATAGAAATTGCAACATATAGTCTTCACAATAAACATTCGAACGAGGATGAACGAATGAATTCCATAGTAAATCATCACACTTCCATTAAGTTGAGAAGCCACTTAGAAAAAGGTATGGAATCAACATTTGACTTCGAAGCAACTCGAATACCACAATTCAAAACAAAACAAAGTATTGGCTTGCAGAATAAGACGGAACAAACATATGATAGAGATTTCGTACGAAGTTTTCGTGGTGGGGCCCACACGGGCTCGATCGTACAACACCATCATGTACAAGGCAGTGCACATGACATACGAAGCGTCCCCGAGTCGGCATAGCCAAGGACTCTTTAAGACACTACGAGACCACTGTAAAACCAACCGTGGAAAGGCGGACCACTAGACGTCGAACCCCAATATCATGTCATGCGTCTCTCGGAAAGATATCCTAGGAGCTACTTGAATTCCCACTTATAAACTCCCGAAACTTTCTGGTTATGCAATCTGGTGTTGGGGATACAGGGGACACAAAATATATCACCCAAACTAACAATCCCTAGATCCAGCTGTATCCATCCGTCAACACATAACCAAGAAACCTTCGGAAATTGTGTACCTCAACCTTCGAAAAGCATCCGTTATATGAGTTATGGCAATACTCCCGAACTCCCGCCCCAGTACTGGGTGGCGTCGAGGTGATCTCACCAACAACTGCATAAAAGAGATTTCGATGTCGGCCAAACTCAGGTGTTCTAGAACTGCAACGATAAAATTGTGACGACAAAACCTCGGAGCTCAACTCCCCGGGACACTGCCACAACCCCTAAATGTCAGGAGGCACCAAGAACAATGTTCTCGTCACAAAACCATCGGAACGATTCCAAGATACCCGCGTGATCCTAAAATTTTTTTAGTGAAATTTGAGGAGAGAAGAGTCAAAACTACTACGTCAGGAGGCCTCACCAGAGCGACGAAGGGACTGGGGAGTAAAAAGAATCCTACTCTTCGATATATATAATCCTAAGACTCAAAACATTTTTGGTTCTAGACTCAACAATGCCAGCGATTCGATCAAGCAGGGGGCTCCTAAGTCGGGGATGGCTCTGATTACCAACTTGTAACGCCCACGATGCGGCTATATCTCCCACGTGTCGAGGCACGACTTAGAGGCATAACCGCATTGTGGTTTTGTCGCAAGAAGGGTCATCTTCACACAATCCCATGTAATGAACAAGAATGGGATGACGAGAGTTGGCTTACAATCGCCACTTCACACAATACATAAATATAATTCATACATCATCCAAAATCCACACATAGACCGACTACGGTCAAAATCCAAATGAAAATAAGATAACCCCAAATGCTAGATCCCCGATTGTCCCAACTGGGCTCCACTACTGATCATCAGGAAAAGACACATAGTAACGACCACGTTCCTCGTCGAACTCCCACTTGAGGTCGATTGCATCATCTGCACTGGCATCGTCGGCACCTGCAACTAGTTTGGTAGAATCTGTGAGTCACGAGGACTCAGCAATCTCACACCCGCGAGATCAAGACTATTTAAGCTTAATAGGAAAGGATGGTGTAATGAGGTGGAGCTGCGGCAAGCACTAAGCATATATGGTGGCTAACATACGCAAATGAGAGCGAGAAGAGAAGCAGCGGCACGGTCGCGAAGCTAGAAATGATCAAGAAGTGATCCTGAAACTACTTACGTTCATGCATAACTCAAACCGTGTTCACTTCCCGGACTCCGCCGAGAAGAGACCATACGTCTACACACACAGTTGATGTATTTTAATTAAGTCGAGTGACAAGTTCTCTACAACCGGACATTAACAAATTCATCTGCCTCATAACCGCGGGCACGGCTTTTGAAAGATAATACCCTACAGGGGTGTCCCAACTTAGCCCATTATAAGCTCTCACGGTCAACGAAGGATAAACCTTCTCCCAGGAAGACCCGATCAGTCTAGGAATCCCGGTTTACAAGACATTTCGACAATGGTAAAACAAGACCAGCAAGACCACCCGCTGTGCCGACAAATCCCGATAAGAGCTGCACATATCTTGTTCTCAGGGCACACCGGATAAGCTAAGCATACAGGTACCAACGTAACCCAAGTTGCCAAGGGACGGTCCCGCACGGTGCTCTAGTTTGGACCAACACTCGGAGGAGCACTGGCCCGGGGGTTAAAATAAAGATGACCCTCGGGCTCGCAAAAACCCAAGGGAAAAAGGCTTAGGTGGCAAATGGTAAAACCAAGGTTGGGCCTTGCTGGAAGAGTTTTATTCAAGGCGAATTGTCAAGGGGGTCCCATAAATCACCCAACCGCGTAAGGAACGCAAACTCAAGGAACATAATACCGGTATGACGGAAACTAGGGCGGCAAGAGTGGAACAAAACACCAGGCATAAGGCCGAGCCTTCCACCCTTTACCAAAAATATAGATGCATTAATATAATAAGAGATATTGTGATATTCCAAAATATCCATGTTCCAATATGGAACCAACTTCAACTTCACCCGCAACTAACAGCGCTATAAGAAGGGCTGAGCAAAAGCGGTAACTTAGCCAAACAACGGTTTGCTAGGAAAGGATGGTTAGAGGCTTGACATGGCAATATGGGAGGCACGATATAGCAAGTGGTAGGTAGCGCAGCATGGCAATAGAACGAACAACTAGCAAAGCAAAGATAGAAGTGATTTCGAGGATATGATCATCTTGCCTCCAAGGATCTCAGAGTTGTCGAAAGCTTGATCCTCGTAAGCGTACTCAACAGCTTCCTCGTTCACGAACTCGTGTCCCGGCGCTACCCAAAACAAGAACACAAGCAACGGAACCACAATCAATGACGGTAAATGCACAAGCAACATGATGCAAAACATGCATGATATGCGGGATATGATATGCGATGCATATGCGTGCTCCGGAAGAAAAAATGATCAACAAGGCAGTAACTTGGCAAAGCAAGTATGCCACTGGAAAGATGAGATGATTTCGGTCGAAATCGATATAAAGATCACCGGAAACGGATGCACGGTTGGCAAATGGCAAGCAAAACAAGAATGACACGAATCTGCGATTAGCAGCAAGATAGCACTTAGAATGCAGCAAGTAACAATGCTACAGCACCCCAACATAGCAACAAAGCATATGGCCGTAATCTACAGGAGATGCTTGACAAAAGATGAACACTGAGCTACGGTTAGATCACACCACAGCAGGTTCAAACAAGCATGGCAAAAGTGCAAAAGATATCAGGATCACAGACAGCGAAATTACTGGACATGGCATAAACAGCATCAGGTAGCAATGTTCAGAGCAAGCAATCAACATGCTACAGGAACCTAATATAGCAAAACAAGGCATGGCATCAATCTACTAAATACATAGAACAAAAGTCCTTTACTGAACATAAGCCAAAAAGGACCAGAAAATATGATGGCAACCATGTAAACATAGCAAGTTTCGTTTACAGGTTTCAGACTTAGCAGAAAACAGAGCATGGCAGAAACAGACATTATGAGGGCATCTTGGTGAGCTTGATGCACTCACCACAAAGCAATGCATGATAAAACAAGCATACCTACAGCAAGATGGCATGCTTATGAAGCTATTCATGGAAAGAGCAAATACATAGCATGTAAGGATTAACTACAACAAGTTTGGCAAAATTGAATAACACGTAAACAATCTTCCAGAAATATTTTATAGCAAAAGTAGAGCTAGATTAAGACATGGTATGGCACTCCATAATTGCAAACAAGGGAATGGATGGATAGAGCACAGCAATATCTACAAAACACCCTTACTGAACATCACCAAAAGGAGCATGGATCTCTCTGTAGCCACATGGATACATAGCAACAAAATAACAGCAGTCATAGACTTAGTAAATTTACCAAGTCCCTGAAATCAGAAACATTACGAAGCCTAGTTTGCATGCTTGTGCTAGTCACCACAGAGATCACAAAAATACATGACATACACCTCTGTAAATATGGCATGGCATACATCAAAACACATGCAGAGCTCATGCCCATAAGATGCACATATTAAATGCAATAAAAATAACAAATCCTCATGTTCTGATAAGTAACAGCAGTTAACAGCAATTAGCACTCTTGCACCAGAGATTTGGGCATCAAGATAGACTCAAATGAACATGGCATAATGGAACAAAATGAAGAGCATCACGAGACGAACATCTCGATATATTACACGCACGAAACGGAGCTATATGCAGAGAATTACGATGCGATGAACATGAGCATGTATTGTAAATAATTCAAGACTTGGAGAAAAATCGGGGGGAGAAGAGGTCAACCGTCGGCGGATCTGGATCGGGGCGCTCGAGCTCGGGTTCGCCGGGGTTGCCGGAGTTGAGGATGAAGGAGGGGACGGCGGCCGATGGGGAGAAGAGGAGGACGGCGAGGAGGGACGGCCGGCGGTGGAGCGCGGGCACGGCACAGACGGGCGGCGGGGCGAGGTCGACGGGCGCGGGAGGACGGCGCGGCGGCGGGCGCCGCGGGGAGGACGGGCGGCGGCGCGAGGGAGGAGGAGGAGCGGGCGCGCGGGCGAGGAGACGGGCCGGCGGGGGCGGCGTACGAGCCCGGCGGGCTGCGGGCGGCGCGGGCGCCACGTGGCAGCCCCTGGTTGGCCGGGCGCGGCGGCGGGGATGCGTCCGGCCGGCGGCGGACGTGTCCGGCGGCGCGGGGCGATTTTTGCTAGGGTTAGGGTGGTTTTTGCCCGAGATTTAGGAGGGAGAGGTGTATTTATAGGTAGAGGGAGCTAGGAGACTCCAAATCGTGATCGAACGACCTAGAGCATGGAAGAGACTTAGAGGGGTTTTGGGCTGTTTAGAGGGGGGGTTTGCTGCAACATACAAAAGGACTTTGCGGTTACCCGGTTATCCGTTGGAGCACCAAACGACCTCCAAATGGAACGAAACTTTACAGGTGGTGTACCGGTGGTATACCAAGGCCACTTGGCAAACCTCAGTCCATTCCGAGAACGTTTAACACCCGCTCACGAAAAGAAACAAGAGGGGTGCGCCGGAGGAGGTGGGAGTGCCGGATTGCAAAACGAATAACGGGGGAAATGCTCGGATGCAAGAGACGAACACGTATGCAAATGCAATGCACATGATGACATGATATGAGATGCATGACATGAACAAAATGCAAAACGAAAAACAAAACCCGACCACGAAGGGAATATCATAACACATAGCCGAAAATGGCAAGAGTTGGAGTTACAAATATGGATAGTTACATCCTGGGTGTTACATGGAGGCCAGGAAGGGAAACCTTCCAAGAAAGGAAAAATGCCATCGTAGGTCGGCTTGAGCCGGGCAAGCGATGTCGATGTAGAGCTTGATGATGAGGACAAACCTCTGTCCAGACCGTAAGTAAAGCGGGGTACTTTAACCATACCTCATTCTTTTCTTATTACTGAAGTAGTACTCCGACATGTGCACGTCCTCGCAGGTTAACACCTGGTGTTTCTCAATCGTCCTCCTCCTCGGGGGACCTTCTTCCAGAGATGATGGAGAGTGACACGCCTTCTCCGGCCTCCTCGCCCAATAGGGTGGATGATCTTGAGGTGTCATCCCGGAGGGCTCCTCCCGACCGGCAAGTAGCACAAGAAACGAGGAAGGAGTTACCCGAAGGTGGTGCCTCTGTCGCTCCGGGTTTGGGGGTCAAGAATGGCGGCCCCGAACTGTCCGGCTTCCAACCGGAGATGATTCTAGAGGCAGGTAAGCGAATTCCTTTAAAGGAATGTCGTGCTCCGGCAACGGTGTCCGAAGACCCAGGAGTGCCGGAGACGCCGACGGACATGCTGCGACAGGCGTCTGTTTTAGAGGAGCACTGTGCCTTAATGGCTACAGTGGTCGAAAAGGTTCTCTCCGCGAAGAGCGGGTTGAATGAGGCCTTCATGAGCCTTATAAGGGGTTTTGAGGTTTGTGATGTAATTTTGTCAATGGAATATTATTGACCGAATGCACCTGGTGTATATGCAGTTGCCCCTGAGACTCGGATCGCCTTCCAAAGGAAGTGATCGGAGGATCGAAAAGATATTTTCGGGTACTAACCTTGGTTTAATTTGGAATGCTGGCTGTCTCCCCTCCTGCCGCTGCCCAAAATTCGGAGGTAACCGAACTGCAGCGAATGCTGAATATTGCAGAGGATGGCATTTCTTTGGTCAACAGGCGTCTTGACGACTCGCAAGGTATATATTGAGAGCATTCCTTACACCAATGTGCTTATAGTGTAAGCATGACTCTGAAGAGAGCTTGACAGAAAATGTGCATCAATGCAGATGGTGCTGCCGCCGTGGAAGCCCTTCGGGCGGAGCTAGCCCGGGCCAAGGAGCAGCCTCGGTTTAGTGATGCGGCTACCGAAAAGGCATCGGCTGAATTGAAGGCCGAACAAGCCGCGCGGCGCCAGGACAAGGAGGCCACGTCCATCATGGAGCACGAGTTAGAGAATGCTGCTGGCCGCTGTAAACTTCTGGAGAAGGAAAATGAAGCCAAAACGGCTGAACTTGACAAGGCCTTACGAGAGGCGAGAGAGGCGCGGTCTGAATCCAGAGCAGCCCGTGAGGAGATCCAGCAAGCTAGGGAGAATGTGGTTGGCAAGCCCTTTTTGCTACAGGCTAAGTTCGACGATTCGAACTATGCTCAGCTTAACCAAGTATGGAGTTCTCCGGACAAATTTTTAGACTTGCCGAAGATTTCTTCCGATTCGGCGCAGTTTTATCAGGCGCAAGAGGGGTATGCAACGGAGAAGCTTTTCTGGTCACAATTCGGCGCGTCGAAGCGCCCTCTGTTGCTTAATGAACAGATGTCCCAGTGGGCCGAGCTGCATAGGATATCCGGCGCTGCCATGAAGAACGTCGTAGTCCATTTGTGGCCGACTGAACCTGTTCCGAGTAGTTACTTTGGCCTGGTGCAGCGGCTTGCTGACGCGGTGCCGCGTATCAACGCTGTGAAGCGGTCGGCGTGCATTGAAGGTGCACGGATGGCCATCGCCCGAGTCAAGACATTCTGGGGGAAGATGAAGGCCATCGATATTGCGACGAAGAGTCCACCCGAAGGCAAGGACCGTCCAGAACCGGAGCATTATTTTGGAGACGTCCTAGAGGTCGCCCGCTTGATAGAGTGTCAGTGCTCAAAAGACATAACATTCGAGTGATGTGTACAAGGGTTGTAACAGACAACTTTATAGTTCTATTTTTTTCTTGAAAGCTTGTATTCCTCTTGTGCGGCCGTTTTAATGTAATTTGAAAGTTTTCTAGTCGTTGGCTTCAGCCCCCTCGTAGGAAATACGGGGGTGTTCGGAAAAGCATTGAATCACTCTTTATCCAATGTCTTGGTCCATAAAGGAGGTGATAATGCGGCGAACCAGGCAATCGGACTACAGGGCGTTAACACTTTCACTTAGCCATATGACTTTTATGGTGGGGCTACGACATAGCCCCTGGTATGTATGCGGCGTATCGTAATATTGTGCCTTACATGTTTTGATCTGAAAAAGATCCTTCGTGTGACACGGAGAATCGCTAAAGATTCGAATAGGTCGTCAAGTGGTTGACCAGCTCTCGCCGCATCATGACAGTCAGTTTTCGACTTTCTCTACTGAGGTGCTCATCCGGTTAAAGTCAGGGCTCAATCGCAGTAGTTCTCCCTTTACTACCCTAGCCGATAGAGCGGAACATAGGGTAGCAAGCACAGGAGCCGGGCAACCCAACTATTGACCAAAGACAATGATTCGGAGCTGATGCATATAAGGCCAAACTTGCGACGCCGAAGTACGCTACAGAGCTATTCGGGCTTTTATTGGTGACTCATGTGTTCCCATACCGAGCCCCTGGCAGGTTATGCCGAGGTGCATCTTGTAACACCGCCGTTACGGCCGTACTCATTGCAAAAAGAGTATAGAAGATTAGTTCGGATGAAGTTTACTGGGAGTGGAGCATAAGCCAATGATAAATTCATATTTATAAAAAGAAGAGAAAAACCACAACCCGGCTATTTGACATGCTCGGGGTCGGGAACGGAGGAAAAGGCATAGTACAGGCTCAAAATAAAGAGTGTGGTCTACAAAAAGATGTTTTGGACCTCCTGTCGCACGTCTACGCCGCCCATCCTCTGGGAGGGGAGTCCTTAACTGAAAGTAACCCCTTAGGTGAGTGTGCGGATCCGAACTCCGATAGAGTCCGTGGTATATGCAGTCCTGTCGGTCACCTGTTTATATTAAAGGAAAATAAAGAAAATGGATAAAAAAGCATTACGGGAATGCTTGCAGGGTTGTCCGTATTGTGCTTCCGCCGATGCCCATGGTATCTTGAGTGCGTAGTGATGTACGCGTGTAAAACCTGCCGTCATAATGGGTGGGTGGCGGAAGCCGGACTGCTACTTCCGCTCCGGTAGTGGTCGAACATCGAAAGGAAACTCCTTCTGGCCCCCGGTGTTCGGCTGGCGAGCCTTGCTGTCGTCTTTATCGCTTGGTGGCCTTCTCCCCTTGTATTAGGCATTAAGCTTGCCTGCCTGCTTGAAGACCCAACCGTTTCTGTTGGTATGATTAGCTGGCTTATCAGGGTGGCCGTGAATCTGACAAGGTCGGTCCAATATCCTGTCAAGGGCGGATGGTCCGTCCTGTTTGGCTTTAAATGGCTTCTTCCGTTGGCCGGGTTTCGGATTGTGAAATCCGGCGTTGACCGCTATATTATGCAATCTTTCATTGTTACTGCGACTGTTATGCTCGTTTAGTCATGGCTTGCCGTTGCCGTCTCGGATTTCGGAAGTGTCCGTGTCGCTGGCGTTGTTGCTTTTGTGAGCGAGCCAGTTGTCTTCTCCTGCACAAAAGCGAGTCATTAGAGCGGTAAGGGCTGTCATGGATTTAGGTCCTTCCTGGCCGAGGTAACGTGCTAGCCATTCATCCCGGACGCTATGTTTGAAGGCCGCGAGGGCTTCCGCGTCCGGACAGTCGATGATTTGGTTCTTTTTGACTAGGAACCTAGTCCAGAGTTCCCTGGCTGACTCGCCGGGTTGTTGGACAATATGACTTAAGTCATCGGCATCTGGTGGCCGGACATATGTTCCTTGGAAGTTGTCACGAAAGGCATCTTCCATGTCTTCCCAGCTGCCAATAGAATTTTCCGACAGACTGTTTAGCCAGTACCGTGCTGGCCCCTTAAGCTTGAGAGGCAGGTATTTAATGGCATGAAGGTCGTCTCCGCGAGCCAGGTGGATATGGAGGAGGTAATCCTCAATCCATACTGCGGGATCTGTTGTTCCATCGTATGATGCGATGTTGATGGGTTTAAACCCGTCTGGAAATTCGTGCTCCATTACCTCGTCGGTGAAACAAAGAGGGTGCACGGCTCCTCTATGTTGGGCCACACTGTGAAGCACCTCCGGCGGACTCCGCTTACGGTTTTTGGACCGAGCGTGCTCGGGTCTGTTCTGTCCGAATAGATAACCGTTATTACTTGGACGGCCAGATGGGTTGGTATGGTGCTCTGCTGGGGCTGCTGCTTTGCCCGGACCGAACTGTGGTCGGCCTACCGGCTTATTCGATGGTGGTGTGGGCTCCAAAGCTTTGCCATCGTGTTGAGGGAGCCACCTACGGTTGTGGTGGCTTTTGTCTGGGCCGCTAAGGCCGTATTCTTCGGCGACCAGGACCTCGGTCCATTTATCATTGAGCAGATCTTGGCTTGCTTGAAGCTGCAGCTACTTTATTCTTAGATTCCTTGCAGTGGCTATGAGCCGGCGTTTAAAGCGCTCCTGTTCTAGAGGTTCTCAGCCACGATGAATTCCTCGTTGCCGAGGCTCTCTTCTTCCTCGGAGGGTGGAAGATAATTACTATACTTCGAGTCTCCGTATGTGGCCTGTTCATCCGGCTATCCTGCCCGCTTTCCTGGTCCTCCTGTTCGGATCCTGTCTCGACAGGGTCTTCGTTGTCCGGAATACTATCACCTCCGATGCTAGTATTGTTTTCCCTTGAGTGACATGCTTGAGAGTGGCACCGGGGGCGCCGGTGTTCGGACTGTGTACCAGGAGGCTTATCCTTGACTGGATCCTCCTTGTCATCGTCGAGATCGTCGTTGGGTGTGTCTACCATACACACGTCATACCAGGAAGTGGTCGCCCCGTGTCTAATGAATAGTAAGCTCTGGCTTTGCCCCTCATCGTCGTGCAGACCGTCGATGTCTTCCGAGCCGGGGTCAGGCGTGTTGGTTGGGTGTTCGACAGTGGCTATGAAGTGGGTGGCGGGTGGGAAGCAAAATTCTCCATCATCCGCCGTAAGGTCGAACCGAACATAGTTTGGCGACGAGCCGTCTGCCAGGGATAGGTTTTTTAGTGAGTTTAGTAGGTCGCCCATGGGCGAGTGTTGGAAGTTATCCGCGGCGCTGAACTTGAAGATCGGTAGCCGATCGAGTTCGGTATCCACGGGCTCGCAGGGTTCGAAACTTGATATCGGAGACAAGTCCGGGGTTCCGTTGATGCAAGTATCATATGAAGTGGAATCTGCATGCGGCTCCAACGCCGCCGAATTGGTAGCCCCCGTGATGGGGTTGAGTTTCCCATCTTCGGACGACTTGATCTGCTCCGGATCTAAGGTCAGAGTTGTTACAGGAGCTATCTCCTGGATGCGGCCCGATGACAGGATTAAGCCATGTTCATCGGGGCGAAGGTGAGTGGTTGCCGCGGTCTCGAATCCGTCGAAGATCAAGTCTCCACGGATGTCCGCAACGTACTTCAGGCTTCCGAATCTGACCTGATGGCCAGGGGCGTAGCTATCAATATGCTCCAGATGGCCGAGAGAATGATGTGATGGACATGACCCATCCGTTAGCTTAGCATTAATGATCGTTTAGCTTTATTGCTATTGCTTTCATCATGACTTATACATGTTCCTCTGACTATGAGATTATGCAACTCCCGAATACTGGGGGAACACCTTGTGTGCTATCAAACATCACAACATAACTAGGTGATTATAAAGATGCTCTACAGGTGTCTCCGATGGTGTTTGTTTAGTTGGCATAGATCAAGATTAGGATTTGTCACTCTATGTATCGGAGAGGTATCTTTGGGCCCTCTCGGTAATGCACATCACTATAAGCCTTGCAAGCAATGTGACTAATGAGTTAGTTGCGGGATGATGCATTACGGAACGAGTAAAGAGACTTGCCAGTAACAAGATTGAACTAGTTATGATGATACCGACGATCGAATCTCGGGCAAGTAACATACCGATGACAAAGGGAACAATGTATGTTGTTATGCGGTTTGACCGATAAAGATCTTCGTAGAATATGTAGGAGCCAATATGAGCATCCAGGTTCCGCTATTGGTTATTGACCGGAGAGGTGTCTCGGTCATGTCTACATAGTTCTCGAACCAGTAGGGTCCGCACACTTAACGTTCAATGACAATTTGTATTACGAGTTATGTGATTTGATGACCGAAGTTTGTTCGGAGTCCCGGATAAGATCACGGACATGGAGGGAAGTCTCGAAATGGTCGAGACATAAAGATTGATATATTGGACGATGTTATTCGGACACCGGATGAGTTCCGGGAGGTACGGGATAAATATCGGAGTGCCGGAGGGTTATCGAAACCCCCCGAGGGAACTAATGGGCCTTCATGGGCCTTAGTGGGGAGAGCGAAGGGCCACAAGGGGCTGCCCCCCCCCCCCCGTGGGTCCGAATTGGACTAGAGGAAGGGGGCGGCGCCCCCCTTTCCTTCCCTTCTCCCTCTCCCTTCCTTCTTCCCCCTTCCTCCAGGTGGAATCCTACTAGGACTTGGAGTCCTAGTAGGACTCTTCTCTCCAGGCACGCCCTACAGGGGCCGGTGTCGGTATCAAAACCGGCGGATCTCGGGTAGGGGGTCCCAAACTGTGCGTCTAGGATCGATGGTAACAGGAGACGGGGACACGATGTTTACCCAGGTTCGGGCCCTCTCTATGGAGGTATTACCCTACTTCCTGCTGATTGATCTTGATGAATATGAGTGTTACAAGAGTTGATCTACCACGAGATCGTAATGGCTAAACCCTAGAAGTCTATCCTATGAGTATATGGTAATGAATCTGTCCAATCCGGACTATGCTCTCTGGTTTATATAGACACCGGAGAGATCTAGGGTTACATGGAGACGGTTACATAAGAGGGAATCTTCATAATCGATCGCCTAGCTTGCCTTCCACGCCAAGTAGAGTCCAATCTGGACACGGGTATAGTCTTCGGTCTTCATAGCCCATCAGTCCGGCCCATGGATAACAGGCCGGACGCCCGAGGACCCCTTAGTCCAGGACTCCCTCAGCCGGCCGGCCTCCCCCTTCCCTCCTTTATATACGGGGGCAGGGGGCACCCTAGAACACACAATATCAATTGTCTTAGCCGTGTACGGTGCCTCCCTCCATAGTTTCACACCTCGTTCATATCGTCGTAGTGTTTAGGCGAAGCCATGCGCGGTAAGTTCCTCATCACCGTCGCCACGCCGTCGTGCTTACGGAACTCTCCCTCGGCCTCAACTGGATAAAGAGCTCGAGGGATGTCATCGAGCTGAACGTGTGCTAAACACGGAGGTGTCGTATGTTCAGTGCTTGGATCAGTTGGACCGCGAAGACGTTCAACTACATCAACCGCGTTACTAAACGCTTCCGCTTTTGGTCTACGAGGGTACGTGGACACACTCTCCCCGCTCGTTGCTATGCTTCTCCTAGATAGATCTTGCGTGATCGTAGGAATTTTTTTGAAATACTACGTTCCCCAACAATGGCATCCGAGCCAAGTCTATGCATAGATGTTATATGCACGAGTAGAACAGAAAGAGTTGTGGGCGATAATAGTCATACTGCTTACCAGCAACGTCTTACTTTGATTCGGCGGTATTGTTGGACGAAGCGGCCCGGACCGACATTACATGACCGCGTTCATGAGACTGGTTCTACCGACGTGCTTCGCACACAGGTGGCTAGCGGGTGTCAGTTTCCCCAACTTTAGTTGAATCGAGTTTGACTACGCCCGGTCCTTGTTGAAGGTTAAAACAGCACACTTGACGAAAAATCGTTGTGGTTTTGATGCGTAGGTAAGAACGGTTCTTGCTAGAAGCCCGTAGCAGCCACGTAAAACTTGCAACAACAAAGTAGAGGATGCCTAACTTGTTTTTGTAGGGCATTTTGTGATGTGATATGGTCAAGACGTGATGATATATAAATTGTTGTATGAGATGGTCATGTTTTGTAACCGTTATCGGCAACTGGCAGGAGCCTTATGGTTGTCGCTTTATTGTATGAAAAGCAATCGCCATGTAATTGCTTTACTTTATCACTAAGTGGTAGCGATAGTCGTAGAAGCAATAGTTCGCGAGACGACAACGATGCTATGATGGAGATCAAGGTGTCAAGCCGGTGATGATGGAGATCATGACGGTGCTTTGGAGATGGAGATCAAAGGCACAAGATGATGATGGCCATATCATGTCACATATTTTGATTGCATGTGATGTTTATCTTTTGTGCATCTTATTTTGCTTAGTACGGCGGTAGCATTATAAGATGATCCCTCACTAAATTTCAAGGTATAAGTGTTCTCCCTGAGTATGCACCGTTGCTATAGTTCGTCGTGCCAAGACACCACGTGATGATCGGGTGTGATAAGCTCTACGTTCACATACAACGGGTGCAAGCCAGTTTTGCACATGCAGAATACTCGGGTTAAACTTGATGAGCCTAGCATATGCAGATATGGCCTCGGAACACTGAGATCGAAAGATGAAACGTGAATCATATAGTAGATATGATCAACATAGTGATGTTCACCATTGAAAACTACTCCATCTCATGTGATGATCGGACATGGTTTAGTTGATATGGATCACGTGATCATTTAGATGACTAGATGGGTGTCTATCTAAGTGGGAGTTCTTAAGTAATATGATTAATTGAACTTTAATTTATCATGAACTTAGTACCTGATAGTATTTTGCATGTCTATGTTGTTGTAGATCAATGGCCCGTGCTACTGTTCCTTTGAATTTTAATGCGTTCCTAGAGAGAGCTAAGTTGAAAGATGATGGTAGCAACTACACGGACTGGGTCCATAACTTGAGGATTATCCTCATTGCTGCACAGAAGAATTATGTCCTTGAAGCACTGCTAGGTGCAAGACCCCCTGCAGGAGCAACACTGGACGTTACAAACGTATGGCAGAGCAAAGTTGTGACTACTCGATAGTTCAGTGTGCCATGCTTTACGGCTTAGAATCGGGACTTCAACGACGTTTTGAACGTCATGGAGCCTATGAGATGTTCTAGGAGTTGAAGTTAATATTTCAAGCAAATGCCCGAATTGAGAGATATGAAGTCTCCAATAAGTTCTGTAGCTGCAAGATGGAGGAGAATAGTTCTATCAATGAACATATACTCAGAATGTCTGGGTACCACAACCACTTGACTCAACTGGGAGTTAATCTTCCTCGTGATAGTGTCATTGACAGAGTTCTTCAATCACTGCCAGCAAGCAACAAAAGCTTCATGATGAACTATAATATGCAAGGGATGGATAAGACAATTCCCGAGCTCTTCGCGATGCTAAAGGCTGCGGAGGTAGAAATCAAGAAGGAGCATCAAGTGTTGATGGTTAACAAGACCACTAGTTTCAAAAAAAGGGCAAAGGGAAGAAGGGGAACTTCAAGAAGAACGACAAGCAAGTTACTGCTCAAGTGAAGAAGCCCAAGTCTGGACCTAAGCCTGAGACTGGGTGCTTCTACTGCAAAAGGACTGGTCACTGGAAGCGGAACTGTCCCAAGTATTTGGCGGATAAGAAGGATGGCAAAGTGAAAGGTATATTTGATATACATGTTATTGATGTGTACCTTACTAATACTCGTAGTAGCGCCTGGGTATTTGATACTGGTTCTGTTTATCATATTTGCAACTCGAAATAGGGGCTACGGATTAAACGAAGATTGCTTATTCTCCGACCTTCACAGATTATTTGAGCAGATATGGGTATATCTACTTGATGAAACATAAGTCTGAAACATTTGAAAAGTTCAAAGAATTTCAGAGTGAAGTGGAAAATCAGCGTAACAAGAAAATAAAGCTTCTACGATCTGATCGTGGAGGTGAATATTTGAGTTATGAGTTTGGTCTTCATTTGAAACAATGTGGAATAGTTTCGCAACTCACGCCACCTTGAACACCATAGCGTAATGGTGTGTCCGAACGTCGTAACCGTACTTTATTAGATATGGTGCGATCTATGATGTCTCTTACCGATTTACCACTATCGTTTTGGGGTTATGCTTTATAGACGGCTGGATTCACGTTAAATAGGGCACCATATAAATCCGTTGAGACGACACCATATGAATTGTGGTTTGGCAAGAGACCCAAGTTGTCGTTTCTTAAAGTTTGGGGCTGCGATGCTTATGTGAAAAAGCTTCAACTTGAGAAGCTCGAACCCAAATCGGAGAAATGTTTCTTCATAGGATACCCAAAGGAGATTGTTGGGTACACCTTCTATCACAGATCCGAAGGCAAGATATTCGTTGCTAAGAATGGATCCTTTCTAGAGAAGGAGTTTCTCTCGAAAGAAGTGAGTGGGAGGAAAGCAGAACTTGATGAGGTAATTGTACCTGCTCCTGAATTGGAAAGTAGTTCATCACAGAAATCAGTTCGAGCGATTCCTACACCAATTAGTGAGGAAGCTAATGATGATGATCATGAAACTTCAGATCAAGTTACTACCGAACCTCGTAGGTCAACCAGAGTAAGGTCCGCACCAGAGTGGTACGGTAACCCTGTTCTGGAGGTTATGTTACTTGACCATGACGAACCTAATAACTATGAGGAAGCGATGATGAGCCCAGGTTCCGCGAAATGGCTTGAGGCCATGAAATCTGAGATGGGATCCATGTATGAGAACAAAGTGTGGACTTTGGTTGACTTGCCTGATGATCGGCAAGCCATAGAGAATAAATGGATCTTCAAGAAGAAGACTGACGCTGACGGTAATGTTACTGTCTACAAAGCTCGACTTGCTGTGAAAGGTTTTTGATAAGTTCAAGGAGTTGACTACGATGAGACCTTCTCATCCGTAGCGATGCTTAAGTCTGTCCAAATCATGTTAGCAATTGCCGCATTTTATGATTATGAAATTTGGCAAATGGATGTCAAAACTGCATTCCTTAGAGGATATCTTAAAGAAAAGTTGTATATGATGCAACCAGAAGGTTTTGTCGATCCTAAAGGTGCTGACAAAGTGTGCAAGCTCTAGCGATCCATTTATGGACTGGTGCAAGCCTCTCGGAGTTGGAATATACGCTTTGATAGTGTGATCAAAGCATATGGTTTTATACAGACTTTTGGAGAAGCCTGTATTTACAAGAAAGTGAGTGGGAGCTTTGTAGCATTTCTGATATTATATGTGGATGACATATTGTTGATCGGAAATGATACGTAATTTCTTAATAGCATAAAAGGATACTTGAATAAGAATTTTTCATGAAAGACCTCGGTGAAGCTGCTTATATATTGGGCATCAAGATGTATAGAGATAGATCAAGAGGCTTAATTGGACTTTCACAGAGCACATACCTTGATAAAGTTTTGAAGAAGTTCAAAATGGATCAAGCAAAAAGGGTTCTTGCCTGTATTACAAGGTGTGAAGTTGAGTCAGACTCAATGCCCGACCACTGCAGAAGATAGAGAGAAAATGAAAGTCATTCCCTATGCCTCAGCCATAGGTTCTATCATGTATGCAATGATGTGTACCAGACCTGACGTGTGCTTTGCTATTAGTTTAGCAGGGAGGTATCAAAGTAATCCAGGAGTGGATCACTGGACAGCAGTCAAGAACATCCTGAAATACCTGAAAAGGACTAAGGATATGTTTCTCGTTTATGGAGGTGACAAAGAGCTCATCATAAATGGTTACGTCGATGCAAGCTTTGACACGGATCCGGATGAATCTAAGTCACAAATCGGATACGTATTTATATTGAAGGGTGGAGCTGTCGGTTGGTGCAGTTCTAAGCAAAGCGTCGTGGCGGGATCTACATGTGAAGCGGAGTACATAGCTGCTTCGGAAGCAGCAAATGAAGGAGTCTAGATGAAGGAGTTCATATCTGATCTAGGAGTAATACCTAGTGCATCGGGTCCAATGAAAATCTTTTGTGACAATACTGGAGCAATTGCCTTGGAAAAGGAATCAAGATTTCACAAAAGAACCAAACACATCAAGAGACGCTTCAATTCCATCCGCAGTCAAGTCAAGGAGGGAGACATAGAGATTTGCAAAATACATACAGATCTGAATTTTGCAGACCCGTTGACTAAGCCTCTCTCATGAGCAAAACATGATCAGCACCAAGACTCCATGGGTGTTAGAATCATTACTATGTAATCTAGATTATTGACTCTAGTGCAAGTGGGAGACTGAAGGAAATATGCCCTAGAGGCAATAATAAAGTTGTTATTTATATTTCCTTATATCATGATAAATGTTTATTATTCATGCTAGAATTGTATTAACCGTAAACTTAGTACATGTGTGAATACATAGACAAACAGAGTGTCCCTAGTATGCCTCTACTTGACTAGCTCGTTAATCAAAGATGGTTAAGTTTCCTAGCCATAGACATGTGTTGTCATTTGATCAACAGGATCACATCATTAGAGAATGATGTGATGGACATGACCCATCCGTTAGCTTAGCATTAATGATCGTTTAGTTTTATTGCTATTGCTTTCATCATGACTTATACATGTTCCTCTGACTATGAGATTATGCAACTCCTGAATACCGGAGGAACACCTTGTGTGCTATAAAACATCACAACGTAACTGGGTGATTATAAAGATGCTCTACAGGTGTCTCCGATGGTGTTTGTGCGGTTGGCATAGATCAAGATTAGGATTTGTCACTCTGTGTATCGGAGTGGTATCTCTGGCCCCTCTCGGTAATGCACATCACTATAAGTCATGCAAGCACTGTGACTAATGAGTTAGTTGCGGGATGATGCATTACGGAACGAGTAAAGAGACTTGCCGGTAACGAGATTGAACTAGGTAAGATGATACCGACGATCGAATCTCGGGCAAGTAACATACCGATGACCAAGGGAAGAACGTATGTTGTTATGCGGTTTGACCGATAAAGATCTTCGTAGAATATGTAGGAGCCAATATGAGCATCCAGGTTCCGCTATTGGTTATTGACTGGAGAGTTGTCTCGGTCATGTCTACATAGTTCTCGAACCCGTAGGGTCCACACGCTTAACGTTCGATGACAATTTGTATTATGAGTTATGTGATTTGAAGACCAAAGTTTGTTTGGAGTCCCGGATAATATCACGGACATGATGAGGAGTCTCGTAATGGTTGAGACATAAAGATTCATATATTGGACGATGTTATTCGGACACCGGATGAGTTCCGGGAGGTACCGAATAAATATCGGAGTGCCGGAGGGTTATCGGAACCCCCTGAGGGAACTAATGGGCCTTCATGGGCCTTAGTGGGGAGAGAGAAGGGCCACAAGGGGCTGCCCCCCTTGGGTCTGAATTGGACTAGGGGAAGGGGGGCCGGCGCCCCCCTTTCCTTCCCTTCTCCCTCTCCCTTCCTTCTTCCCCTTCCTCCAGGTGGAATCCTACTAGGACTTGGAGTCCTAGTAGGACTCTTCTCTCTCGGCGCGCCCTACAGGGGCCGGCTGGCCTCCCCCTCCCCTCCTTTACATACGGGGGCAGGGGGCACACTAGAACACACAAGATCAATTGTCTTAGCCGTGTGCGGTGCCCCCTCCACAGTTTCACACCTCGGTCATATCGTCGTAGTGCTTAGGCGAAGCCCTGCGCCGGTAACTTCATCGTCACCGTCGCCATGCCGTCATGCTGACGGGACTCTTCCTCGGCCTCAACTGGATCAAGAGCTCGAGGGATGTCATCAAGCTGAATGTGTGCTGAACACGGAGGTGCCGTACGTTCGGTGCTTGGATCGGTTGGATCGCGTAGACGTTCGACTACATCAACCGCGTTACTAAACGCTTCCGCTTTCGGTCTATGAGGGTATGTGGAAACACTCTCCCTGCTCGTTGCTACGCTTCTCCTAAATAGATCTTGCATGATCGTAGGCATTTTTTGAAATACTACGTTCCCCAACAGGGAGCATCATGGAATTGGCGATGGAGAAGGGTTGGTGATGACGAAGATCGAAGATCCCCCTCTCCGGAGCCCCAAATGGACTCCAGATCTGGCCTCCCTATGAAGAACAGGAGACGGCGGAGGCTCCGTCTCGTGGAACGTGATAATTCTTCCTCCCAGATTTTTTCTGGAAAAATGTGATTTTATAGCGTCGGTTTCAGGGTCTACGGGGCCACCAGGTGGGGACAACCCACCTGGGCGCGCCTGGAGGGCGGCCGCGCCCTAGTGGGTTGTGCCCACCCAGGCGCCCCCTCCGGTGGTTCTTGGCTCCAGAAATTCTCTTTTATTGTATAAAAAATCCTCACAAAGTTTCGTTCCATTCCGAGAACTTTTATTTCTGCACAAAAAACAACACCATGCTTAATTCATTCAAATCATGCAAATTAGAGTCCAAAACAAGAGGAGAAGTGTTAGGAAAAGTAGATACGACGGAGACGTATCAAGCCCCCCAAGCTTAAACCTTTGCTTTTCCTCAACCAATTCAATTGATAAACTGAAAGTGAAAAAGAAAAACTTTTATGAACTCCTTTGCTCTTGTTTTGCATAAATAAGCTTAAACAGCACCCATGGTTTCAAGCAATATTATAACTAACCATGCCGATAATAACTCCTAAAAATTATATTAACTCATATCAATGACATAATCAGCTAGCGAGCAATAATAAGATATCTCAAATAGCAACACGTTATCAAAACAACCATGATATAATATGACAATAGTGGTATCTCGCTAGCCCTTTCTGAGACCGCAAAACATAAATGCAGAGCACCTCCAAAGTTCAAGCAGCGACTAAACATTGTAATTCATGGTAGAAAAGATCCAGTCATGATGCACCCAACATTAGCTACACACAATGCATCAGCATGATAGTAGTGCTCTCAGGTTCTGGTGCTTATTTTAGAAGGTGATGACACAACACAAGAGTAAATGGATAGTCCCTTCGCAGAGGGAAGCACTGATTTGCAGAGGTGCCAGAGCTCAAAATTTTAAAACAGAGGTAAATGATATTTTGAGAAATGCACCCTTCTTGTTTACTTCGCGACCATCAGTTATCTATATCTTCCATGCTAAACATGCTAGTGGCGGTTCCCAAGGGATAAAGTAAAGGTTATTACTCCATAGGAGTTTTTGTTTGATTATTTGTAAACTCAATTCTTTTTGCAGTTTGGGACTGGGCGTCCCTATTACCGCCCTTTTCTCGTGCAATGGAGAGTGAATAAACACTCAACCTGAGAATAACCCGCTTAGCATGGAAGATACCAACTACCTCCTGTCGTTCTATGAACAATCCAGGCACACAAAAAGGATATTTATTTGAAGTTTTTAGATATGGCACATGCAAATTTACTTAGGACGGCAGGGTAATACCGTATATAGGTAGGTATGGTGGACGCATCTGGAATTACTTGGGTTTCAGGTTTTGGATGTACAAGCAAAATTCCCACTTAGTACAGGTGAAGGCTAGCAAATAGGTTGAGAAGCAGCCAGCTAGAGAGCAACAACGGTCATGACCATGCATTATGCATAAGTAACATTGGACACTAGCATGAGTAGGATATGAACACCATGAACATAAATATCATAGATGCTATGTTGGTTTTGATTCAACTACATGAATGAACATGTGCCAAGTCAAGCCACTCGAACATTCAGAGGAGGATACTGTCGGTGTACAAAAGTAGGGCTCTCCTTTTGACCCCTTTACTTGTGCACGGGCAGTCAGAGCCGCGCCCGCGGCCACACTTAGCAGGGCAGAGGAGGGAAGCCGGAGCACAAGACAGCCAAGGCAACGCCAAGACTAGAAACACAAAAGAGCAAAGGGGCGAAGTGGACTCCCCCGGCAAGACCCTTGCCGGGGCGGCCTCCGCGGCCCTGGCAAGAGCCTTGCCAGGGCAGCTTGCCCAACACCAGCAGAGCGAGCCACCCTTGAGTCCAAGGGTTCCAAACGCCGCCAACGACTACATTGGAACCAAGGCTCGGGAGGCACTTCCGTGGTGGCATGCAGACCTTTGTGAAGATCATAAATACACAAGATCAGATGAGGACCAGAAGACGACGACCCTCGGCGGGATCCTAGCCGAGGAAATCCACAAGACCCCCGGCAAGATCCTTGCTGGGGACGACCGCGGCGCCACGACAAGACCCTTGCCGGGCCCCCGGCAAGATCCTTGCCGAGGACATCAACAAAGCCGCAGCCAGGCCCACGTCTGCCAAGACTCCACCGCCGTCCCCGTGCAGCTACTAGCTCAACCAGCTGGGCAGGCACCTGCGTGGCGACGAGCGGCCTCTACACCGACCCAGCAAGCACCTACGTGGTGGCATGCAGATCTTCGTGAAGGCTCCACCACCGCGCCAACCCAGCAGCCAGCCAACGTGGCGCCACGACGCCTTGTCAGCTCGGACGCGTGTCGAAGCCAGGCGAGGTGGCGACAGCTAGGACGTGCTTCCTTGCCGTCCCCGATAAAGCAAGAGGGGCACGTCGGCAGCGCATTAAATGTGTTTGTCCGACGGTGCTAGAGGATAGACTCATCCACTGTACACCTTTCCACCTCCTGTGTGCCACTGTAGCAACCCCTTTTGTCTATAAAAGGAGGCCCGAGCCGTCCAGGAGAATGTTTCGAATCTTTTGGGCAAGTTACACCCCGTAGCTAGCTCAAGAACACAAGAACACTCAAATACATCCACCAAAGCAGGACTAGGGTATTACGCATCCCCGCGGCCCGAACCTAGGTAAACGATCCGTGTGCTTCCTGTCAGACCCGCTCTTTGCCCAACCCCGCGCCCGCCAACCGTAGAAGGGATCCCAGTGATTCCATAGGTGTCGATTTCCCTCGACATCTTTGGCGCGCTAGGTAGGGGGCGCAGTTGTGGAAATCTGGTCTGATCGGAGCAGCGGCTTCATCATGGCCATCGTTCCAAGGAAGAAGACGACCAAGCTTGACGGCACCATCTGTAGATGCGGTGGATGCCCGTGCAACGACAGAAAAGCTAAGTCATGTGAAACTTTAAGCAATTTCTTTTTATATATAAGGTTATTGTCCTCGAAGGTCCTGCCCTATGTACGGAAAACCTGCACGCAAAGGGGCCCTTCCGCTATTGGCAACGCCCTTGCTCTGTTTCGAGTCTGCTCAACAGCCCAAGCGGCCGCGTTTAGAATGGCAGGGTAGCCTCCCGCAATTGGCAACGCTCTCGATTCTGACTCGAGTCAAGCTCGACAGTTTGAGCGGCTGCGTTGAGAGCGGTAAGGTGGTTCACCTGGCAGCAAGCACACCCGGCAGGCCATTGGGGATCCGTCCTCAAGGCGCCGCGGCCTGGGTTTACGCGCCAGCAAGCCTACCCGACTAACATAGGATTGACATACAAAGGGAGATCAAACAGGAAAATAACATGCATCATTTATAAAAGTACTGCAGAGTTATATTACATCAATTGTTGCTGCGGTTCTAACTAAAAATAAAAATCGTCTTGGTCATGAACCCGCAACGGCGGTGAAAAACGGGGTGCCTAGTCCCGGCGCAGGCCCTCCACCCTCTGGATTCCGTCGATGCGGCTGATGATGGGCTTGATACGCTCCTCAAGCGTCGCGAGGTCGGCATCCTCCGACAAGCTCTCCGGCGCGGCGTCGAAGTGAGGTTGGGGTTCAGTTGCACCACCTTGGCGAGGACCTTGGTCATGGCACCCTGACAAAGCTTCCGGGCCTCATCGGCCAGAGAGGCCGCCCTGTTGGAGCGAAGATGCTCCAGGGCTCCAAGGACACCCTCGAAGAATAGGGTCAGCTTGGCATTGGGACTCACATTGCGCTCCGGGGTGTACCTCACATTTGGCATCCCCATGGTAGCCAGCTGCGTGGTGATCCTGCCGGCGATGTCTTCGAGGCGGTTGATCCAGTGGTTCTTGCCCTCCACAAAATCCTTGTGGTTGGCGGCTTCGTTCTTCCGCATCTGCTTCTCGGCCTCCAGATCCTTGGCCAGGGTCTCCTCCCGGGCCTTGGCCTCCGAGAGCGTCTCCTCAAGGCCCTCTAGCCTCAACTTCGGGTCCTTGATGGACTCATTGGCTGTGGAGAGTAGCCTGGCCTTGCTGAGGACTGTGACCTGCGCGTCGGCCAAGGCACCGTTGCCCGCGTCCCTCTCCCCCTGTCAGCTCCAGGGCCTACTTCTTCAGCTCGTCCCGCTCCACCTCCAGCTCCTTCACCTTGCCGGCGTGGACCTGAACCAGGGCATTGAGCGCCTCCTCGTGCTTATGCTCCAGCTCCTGGGTCTGCTACAGGACAAGCTTCTCGACCTCCTCGTCCTTGCCGCAGTGTCGCAGCGAGCTTTTCCTCGCGAGCGGCAAGGTCCTCTGCACGGCCTGGTGCTGGGACCGAGCGGCCTCGTCCTTGGCGGCCTGGTTCTTCGCCGTCTCCTGGGCCTTCTCGATGTCGGCCTGCTTCATGACAAGCTCCACCTTGTGCTCGGCCAGCTCATCCTGGGCGGTCTTCAGCTCCCCACAGGCCTGGCGGAACCAAGCCTGCGTCTCGGCGACGCGCCCCTCAAGGTCTGCCTCCGCCTTGTCCACCGCTGCCATCCTAGACTTGGCCTTGTCCAGGCGGGCACGATGGAGCGCCTGGAACTTCCGATAGCTGGCGCCCATGGCCCGAAGGAGCCGCTCTCCCTGGGAACCGTCGCCACCGGCGCTCGGCTCGTCAACAACCTCAAGCCCGGCGGCGGCAAACACCTCCTCGTAGAACACCTCTCCCTCGGTGGGCACCCTGGTGCTCACCGTCCCTGGGAGGTGGACGAACAGGTCGTCGCTCACCTTCAGATACCTTCCGGAGCCAGAGGCAGCGGAGGAGGAAGCTTGGTCATCAACCACCTCCTCCTCGGTAGCGCCTTGCCGGCCTCCCCGCAGGCCCCTTGCCGGCCCCCTCGGCAGCAGCCTTGCCAAGCTCCCCGGCAGACCCTTGGCGGCGTCCTCAGCAGCATCCTTGGCGGCTTCCTTGGCAGCGATATTCTCGGCCTCCGCCGCCGCATCCTTGGCGACATCCTCGATGACGGTGTCTATGTCCTCCTGATCTGCCGAGGGAGGATCTGGATATCGAGAAGGGATGAGGCGAAGCCAAGACCAAGATTCAAAAAGAAAAAGAACAGGGACGGAAGGCGAGTGACATACCCATGCCAGGATGGGATGAAGTAGCCCCTTCCCTGCCAACATATGGCGCTGGGATGGAGCCACCAGCGCCCGGGTTTGCCTCCTCCTCCTCCTCCGTGCGCATGGGCTCGATGCTCGGCGCCCTTGCCGGGGACGCCCCTCGGGGCGGCGTCGTTGACGGGGGCGGCGTGTTGGGGGTGGCCCTTAGTGGCTTCTCCTGCTGCTGTCCTCCTCCTGCAACCCTGGCAAGGTCAGCACCGAAGGGTCGTGCCCCGACACACGTTGAGGAGGGGCAAGTGGTGAAACTTACGCTGGGGGCTGCGCCGGGGGCTGCTGTCCGGGCTGCTCACTACCACCAGCGGTGTCCTCGAAGTGCCCGCCGGGGGCTGGCCGCCCGCCGAGGACCTGGCCCTCTTCACCCTCTGGGCCAGCGTCTCCGCATCCCTGCAAAGATGAAAACAGATCAAGATAAGCGGCATAGTCTGTGGAGACAGAGATGACAAAAAGGAACAAGACACTTACTCATCCTCCACCTCCTCTTCTGCTGCCTTCCTCTTCCTCCTTGGGCTGAGGGACCCAAAGTCGAACACGACCTCCGCGTCGACGTCTGCCGGAGGAGGGGAAGAAGGTGGAGTCTGGCCACGCTTGGACGAAGAAGAGGCAGTTGCTTTCTTCTTCGCCACCGCGGCCTTCACCAACTTCCTCGCCGCCGCGGCCCTTATCTGGCGCACGGACCCCTCCTGGGTCTGCTGCAGGACTCGCCCTCTCCCCATGACCGGGGGGTCGACATTCTCGACCTCCTCCGACGTCGATTCGTCGACCACATCTTCAATAAGAGGGGCCCTGGTGCCGGCACTGCTGGCCTCCCCAGTGGATTCAGCCCACTGGGCGAGCTCCCTCTCCTACGCGGCTGCTGCGACCTCGTCCTCCATGCCGCCAGTGCTACCGGCCTCCCTGGCGAGCTCCGCCTCCGCCGCCCTGGCGGCGATGTAGTCCAGCTCCGCTGGGGTAGTTTCTTGGATGAGCAGCGGCTCATCACGGACGTACCTCTCCGCCAAAGTATCAAAGAACTCCTGCACCTGATCCACCGGCGGCTCGTCCCAATTTAGGACGGGACCGTGCACATTGCAGTCTGGCATCATGGCGATGATGTCGGTCTGGCGCGAGTTGTTGCTCAGCGAGACCACCCCCGCCGGCAACCCAAACAAGGGCCCCTTGGCAACCTTGCCGGACTTCTCGGCCTTGCCGTCGCGGTTCACGTCGAGCCGAAAGAGCCGCTGGCAGAAGTGGGCGTGCCCCATCACCATGAAGTTGTGATTCAGACCGGGGCGGAGCCTCATGATGTCAGCTGCATTCCTAAAGAGCCAGGCCGGCCTCCCCTTGTTATGCAGAGGAGCGATTTGGCGGCGGATGAAGTCCGCCCCAATCGTCTCCAGGGTGAGCCCGGCAACGGTGAGGCGGTGAATCCTGGTGGTGGCGACCTTGAGCTTGTCATCCTGGGCGTCGACATCGCCCCAGTCATTCCTGCGAACCGGCGGCGCATGGCGGACCCGGTAGAATTCCTGTGGGTCCTCCTCCTCAATCCAGCACCACCGGCCCCGCCACTCTTCCCACCTCTCCTTCTGAGCTCCCTCCGGGTATGTCCCTTTGGACCATGGGATCCAGGTGACACAACCGGCTCCCTTTTGGATTCGAGGATAAAAATAGTGGCGGAAAAGCGCCGTGTTGGGGAGCACTCCGGCGAAGCCCTCACAGAGATGGGCGAAAAGAGCCATGCACGCCACGACATTGGGAGTGAAATCCAGAAGGTGGAAGCCAAATGTGTGCATGACATCATTGAAGAAATCGGAGAAAGGGGGCAGAGGCCACAAGAAAAGTAATCGAGGAAGAACGGATACCGATTCGGGGCGGCCTCGGCGCAATTGGTGGGGATGACATGCGTGGCCGGATGCCCCGTCGTCTCCCCCCGTCTTACACCCCCACAAGGGCCTGAAGTAGTCCCGGAGGTGGACCGCATCGACCGTCGAGGGGAAGAAGGCGAGCTGCGTCCGCCGCGCCGCCAACTCGCTCTCCGGCGGCTCCTTCGCCCCGGCGTCGTTGGCCACTCCCTTGCCTTTGTTGGTTTTGGGGGCCATGGCGGCTGCAAGAGGCAAAGGACGAAGGACAGCGAATACGCGGCGGTGGCGAGCAAAGGCGAGAGCTAGAGAAGGAAGGATAGAGGAACGGCGGTTCCGAGATTAAAGAAGGCACATGGGGTAAATGAGCAGCGCGCCCGCGGTTAATCCTTTTTTAAGGGGAAGGCGCGGGCCGCCTCTTTTCCCATTAAATGCGATGTGACGTATGCGTGCGGAGACCGCCCCACGCATGACCCCCACGTCATGCACGACCCTCCACGTCGCGCGTTCAACGCGGGTCGTGGGGAAGCGCAGCGTACGAAAAGTTACCACGGTAAAAATCCGCCCCACCTGCCCGCGCACCGTTCTGGGCCTAGCCCAACAACGCGTCGCGCTTATGTGTGGCCCAGGCCCGGGGGCTCTGATGTCTACTATGCAACCTTCTTCTTGTAGACGTTGTTGGGCCTCCAAGTGCAGAGGTTTGTAGGACAGTAGCAAATTTCCCTCAAGTGGATGACCTAAGGTTTATCAATCTGTGGGAGGCGTAGGATGAAGATGGTCTCTCTCAAGCAACCTTGCAACGAAATAGCAAAGAGTCTCTTGTGTCCCCAACACACCCAATACAATGGTAAATTGTATAGGTGCACTAGTTCGGCTAAGAGATGGTGATACAAGTGCAATATGGATGGTAGATATAGGTTTTTGTAATCTGAAAATATAAAAACAGCAAGGTAACTAAAGATAAAACTGAGCGTAAACGGTATGGCAATGCTAGGAAACAAGGCCTAGGGTTCATACTTTCACTAGTGCAAGTTCTCTCAATAATAATAACATACTTGGATCATATAACTATCCCTCAACATGCAACAAAGAGTCACTCCAAAGTAACTAATAGCGGAGAACAAACGAAGAGATTATGGTAGGGTACGAAACCACCTCAAAGTTATCCTTTCTGACCGATCTATTCAAGAGTCCGTAGTAAAATAACACGTAGCTATTCTTTCCGTTCGATCTATCATAGAGTTCGTACTAGAATAACACCTTAAGACACAAATCAACCAAAACCCTATTGTCACCTAGATACTCCAATGTCACCTCAAGTATCCGTGGGTATGATTATACGATATGCATCACACAATCTCAGATTCATCTATTCAACCAACACATAAAACCTCAAAGAGGGCCCCAAAGTTTCTACCGGAGAGTCAAGACGAAAACGTGTGCCAACCCCTATGCATAGGTTCATGGGCGGAACCCGCAAGTTGATCACCAAAACATACATCAAGTGAATCAATAGAATAACCCATTGTCACCACGGTTATCCCACGCAAGACATACATCAAGTGTTCTCAAATCCTTAAAGACTCAATCCGACAAGATAACTTCAAAGGGAAAACTCAATCCATTATAGGAGAGTAGAGGGGGAGAAACATCATAAGATCCAACTATAATAGCAAAGCTCGTGATACATCAAGATCGTGCCAAATCAAGAACATGAGAGAGAGAGAGATCAAACACATAGCTACTGGTACATACCCTCAGCCCTGAGGGTGAACTACTCCCTCCTCGTCATGGAGAGCGCCGGGATGATGAAGATGGCCACCGGTGAGGGATCCCCCCTCCGGCAGGGTGCCGGAACAGGGTCCCGATTGGTTTTTGGTGGCTACAGAGGCTTGCGGCGGCGGAACTCCCGATCTATTCTGTTCCCCGAAGGTTTTAGGGTATATTGGTATATATAGGAGGAAGAAATATGCCAGGGGAGCCACAAGGGGCCCACGAGGGTGGAGGGCGCGCCCAGGGGGTGGGCGCGCCCCCTGCCTTGTGCCCTCCTTGTTGATCCCCTGACGTGCACTCCAAGTCTCCCGTATTGCTTTCTTTCCAAAAATAACTTTTCCGAAGGTTTCATTCCGTTTGAACTCCGTTTGATATTCCTTTTCTTCGAAACACTGAAACAAGGGAAAAACAGGAACTGGCACTGGGCTCTAGGTCAATAGGTTAGTCCTAAAAGTAATATAAAAGTGCATAGTAAAGCCCATTAAACATCCAAGATGGATAATATAATACCATGAATATGTCATAAATTACAGATACGTTGGAGATGTATCAGCATCCCCAAGCTTAATTCCTGCTCGTCCTCGAGTAGGTAAATGATAAAAGAAATAATTTATGAAGTGTGAATGCTAGCAGGTGCATAAGTTTGATCAATGATAATTTCAATCACCTTTTCTAGCATCTTTATATGTCATAACAGTAGCTCAACTCATAAAACTTTTCATGATCAAGTAACAAACTATTCACATGTTAAAGTATAGATCATAAACTTTCTTGAAAACTAACAAACCATGTTATTAGTCATCCAACAATTACAATTCATCTTATTTTCAGGAAGAGTCTATGTCAGAGATTTGATTTAGCAAATCCCACATACTCAACTATCATTTAGTCTTCCATGCTTGCTACCACTCAAAGCATATTTTTAGAACAAATAGCATCCATCGAACACAGAGAAAGATAGGGGCTTAATGTTTCGCCTCCCAACTTATTTATCATATAGATAATTGTCAACAATAATAATTCATGATCAAATATATTTGAATGGCCATATATGCTCAGATCTTTCCACCACCTGATGCTTGCCAACTAAAGAGTAGGTTGGAATGAGGAGGAATACTACTGACTCTTGCATAAAAGTAAAGGATAAGCCCTTCACAGAGGGAAACATGGATTTGCAGAGGTGCCAGAGCTCGAAGAAAAAACAGAGATGAAAATAATTTTGGGAGGTATGCTTTCATTGTCAACATAACGACGGAGAGCTTCCAATATCTTCCATACTAGATACATCATAGGCGGTTCCCACGCAGAAAGGTAAAGATTTTACTGCCCCTCCACCAACAATCATACTCCACGGCTTGTCCGAAACAACGGGTGCCGTCCAACTTTCAACAATCCTGGGGGGGTTTTGTTTAAATTATTTGCAAATTTGTTTTTGATCGTTTGATCATAGGACTAGGCATCCCAGTTACCAGCCATTTTCTCGTGAATGATGAGCGGAGTCCACTAATCGTGAGAATAACCCACCTAGCATGGAAGATACTGCTAACCCCTAGTCGCTACATGAGCGATTCGGGCATACAAAACAGATTATTATTTGAAGGTTTAGAGTTTGGCACATGCAAATTTACTTGGAACGGCAGGTAAATACCGCATATAGGTAGATATGGTGGACACTCATGGAAGAAACTTGGTTCAAGGAGTTTGGATGCACAAGCAGTATTCCCGCTTAGTACAGATATTTTGGCTAGCAAAGGATTCTAAATAGCAAGCACCACATGTTAGAGGATCCATAACAATATAACTTCTATACAAATATACCCAAGCATAACTCATTATGTTGTCTTCCTTTTCCAACTTCAACTAATTTGCTCAGGTTTGAAAATAATTAATGGGGCTCACAATCATAGAAGATGTCCAAGATAGTATATTTATATGTGAAATCTCTCTTCCTTCAATATTCTTTCATGAATTGTTCAAGTGACCAATACAATGTTTGCTAACCTTCAAAAAAATTACCACCTCTACTTCTTATAGGTGAAGGCATTACTCCCCATGGAAAAGGCATATGAAACATATATAATTTCATATTTATGACATTCAAATCATTCAACGATTTACTCATAGGATATAAGTGAAGCACACGAGTAAATGACAAACTTCTCCAAAAAGATATAAGTGAAGATCAATGAGTTGTTAAATAATTATGTAGCTATGTGAAGACTCTCTCTCATTTAAGAATTTCAGATCTTGGTATTTTATTCATACAGCAAGCAAAGCTAAAGAAAATAAAATGACGCTCCAAGCAAAACACATATCATGTGGTGAATAAAAATATAGCTCCAAATAAAGTTACCAATGAACGAAGACGAAAGAGGGGATGCCATCTGGGGCATCCCCAAGCTTAGACGCTTGGTTATCCTTGAATATTACCTTGGGGTGCCTTGGGAATCCCCAAGCTTAGGCTCTTGCCACTCCTTATTCCATAGTCCATCGAATCTTTACCCAAAACTTGAAAACTTCACAACACAAAACTCAAAAGAAAACTCGTAAGCTCCGTTAGCGAAAGAAAACAAAACACCACTTCAAGGTACTGTAATGAACTCATTCTTTATTTGTATTGGTGTTAAACCTACTGTATTCCAACTTCTCTATGGTTTATAAACTATTTTACTAGCCATAGAGTCATCAAAATAAGCAAACAACACACGAAAAACAGAATCTGTCAAAAACAGAACAGTCTGTAGTAATCTGTAACTAACGCAAGCTTCTGGAACTCAAAAAATTCTACCAAAATAGGACGACCTAGATAATTTGTTTATTGATCTACTGCAATTGGAATCAGTATTTTATCACGTTCTGGTGATTTTAAACAATTGTTTTCGTGAACAGAAAGTTTCTGGAATTTTCAGCAAGATCAAATAACTATCATCCAAGAAGATCCTATAGGTATTACTTGGCACAAACACTAATTAAAACATAAAACCACATCTAACGAGAGGCTAGATGAAATATTTATTCCTAAATAGAACCAAAAAGCAAAAAACTAAAATAAAATTGGGTTGCCTCCCAACAAGCGCTAACGTTTAATGCCCCTAGCTAGGCATGATGATTTCAATGATGCTCACATAAAAGATAAGAATTGAAACATAAAGAGAGCATCATGAAGAATATGACTAGCACATTTAAGTCTAACCCACTTCATATGCATAGGGATTTTTTTGAGTAAACAACTTATGGGAACAATAATCAACTAGCATAGGAAGGCAAAACAAGCATAACTTCGAAACTTTAAGCACATAGAGAGGAAACTTGGTATTATTGCAATTCCTACAAGCATATATTCCTCCCTCATAATAATTTTCAGTAGCAACATGAATGATTCAACAATATAACCAGCACATAAAGCATTCTTTTCATGATCTACTTGCATAGAAATTATACTACTCTCCACATAAGCAAATTTATTCTCATCAATAGTAGTGGGAGCAAACTCAACAAAATAACTATCATGTGAAGCATAATCCAATTTGAAAATAAAAATCATGATGACAAGTTTCATGGTTATCTTTATTCTTTATAGCATACGTGTCATCACAATAATCATCATAAATAGGAGGCATGCTTTCATCATAATAAATTTGCTCATCAAAACTTGAGGGACTAAACATATCATCTTCATCAAACATAGCATCCCCAAGCTTGTGGTTTTGCATATCATTAGCATCATGGGTATTCAAAGAATTCATACTAACAACATTGCAATCATGCTCATCATTCACATATTTTATGCCAAGCATTCTATGTAATTCTTCTTCTGGTACTTGAGCACAATTTTTCTTCTCATCATTTTCACGAAAGACATTAAAAAGATGAAGCATATGAGGCACCCTTAATTCCATTTTTTTGTAGTTTTATTTTATAGACTAAACTAGTGATAAAACAAGAAAAAAAAGATTCGATTGCAAGATCTAAAGATATACGTTCAAGCACTCACCTCCCCGGCAACGGCGCCAGAAAAGAGCTTAGTTGACGGGGTGTGAGTGTCGCTTACCTAGCCTCCCCGGCAACGGTGCCAGAAAAGAGCTTGATGTCTACTACGCAACATTCTTCTTGTAGACATTGTTGGGCCTCCAAGTGCAGAGGTTTGTAGGACAGTAGCAAATTTCCCTCAAGTGGATGACCTAAGGTTTATCAATCTGTGGGAGGTGTAGGATGAAGATGGTCTCTCTCAAGCAACCCTGCAACCAAATAGCAAAGAGTCTCTTGTGTCCCCAACACACCCAATACAATGGTCAATTGTATAGGTGCACTAGTTCGGCGAAGAGATGGTGATACAAGTGCAATATGGATGGTAGATATAGGTTTTTGTAATCTGAAAATATAAAAACAGCAAGGTAACTAAAGATAAAAGTGAGCGTAAACGGTATTGCAATGCTAGGAAACAAGGCCTAGGGTTCATACTTTCACTAGTGCAAGTTCTCTCAATAATAATAACATACTTGGATCATATAACTATCCCTCAACATGCAACAAAGAGTCACTCCAAAGTAACTAATAGCGGAGAACAAACGAAGAGATTATGGTAGGGTACGAAACCACCTCAAAGTTATCCTTTCTGACCGATCTATTCAAGAGTCCGTAGTAAAATAACATGTAGCTATTTTTTCCGTTCGATCTATCATAGAGTTCGTACTAGAATAACACCTTAAGACACAAATCAACCAAAACCCTATTGTCACCTAGATACTCCAATGTCACCTCAAGTATCCGTGGGTATGATTATACGATATGCATCACACAATCTCAGATTCATCTATTCAACCAACACATAGAACCTCAAAGAGGGCCCCAAAGTTTCTACCGGAGAGTCAAGACGAAAACGTGTGCCAACCCCTATGCATAGGTTCATGGGAGGAACCCGCAAGTTGATCACCAAAACATACATCAAGTGAATCAATAGAATAACCCATTGTCACCACGGTTATCCCATGCAAGACATACATCAAGTGTTCTCAAATCCTTAAAGACTCAATCCCACAAGATAACTTCAAAGGGAAAACTCAATCCATTACAAGAGAGTAGAGGGGGAGAAACATCATAAGATCCAACTATAATAGCAAAGCTCGCGATACATCAAGATCGTGCCAAATCAAGAACACGAGAGAGAGAGATCAAACACATAGCTACTGGTACATACCCTCAGCCCCGAGGGTGAACTACTCCCTCCTCGTCATGGAGAGCGCCGGGATGATGAAGATGGCCACCGGTGAGGGATCCCCCCTCTGGCAGGGTGCCGGAGCAGGGTCTCGATTGGTTTTTGGTGGCTACAGAGGCTTGCGGCGGCGGAACTCCCGATCTATTTTGTTCCCCGAAGGTTTTAGGGTATATTGGTATATATAGGAGGAAGAAATACATCAGGGGAGCCACGAGCGGCCCACGAGGGTGAAGGGCGCACCCAGGGGGGTGGGCGCGCCCCCTGCCTCGTGCCCTCCTTGTTGATCCCCTGACGTGCACTCCAAGTCTCCCGTATTGCTTTCTTTCCAAAAATAAATTTTCCGAAGGTTTCATTCCGTTTGGACTCCGTTTGATATTCCTTTTCTTTGAAACACTGAAACAAGGGAAAAAACAGGAACTGGCACTGGGCTCTGGGTCAATAGGTTAGTCCCAAAAGTAATATAAAAGTGCATAGTAAAGCCCATTAAACATCCAAGATGGATAATATAATAGCATGAATACTTCATAAATTATAGATACGTTGGAGACGTATCAGGCTCCTGTCGTTGTACAAAAGTAGGGGCTCTCCTTTTGACCCCTTTACTTGTGCACGGGCAGTCAGAGCCGCGCCCGCGGCCACACTTAGTAGGGCAGAGGAGGGAAGCTGGAGCACAAGACAACCAAGGCAACGCCAAGACCAGAAACACAAAAGAGCAGCTTGCCCAACACCAGCAGAGCGAGCCACCCTTGAGCCCAAGGGTTCCAAACGCCGCCAACGACTACATTGGAACCAAGGCTCGGGAGGCAATTCCGTGGTGGCATGTAGACCTTTATGAAGATCATAAATACACAAGATCAGATGAGGACCAGAAGACGACGACCCTCGGCGGGATCCTAGCCGAGGAAATCCACAAGACCCCCGGCAAGATCCTTGCCAGGGACGACCGCGGCGCCACGGCAAGACCCTTGCCGGGCCCCTGGCAAGATCCTTGCCGAGGACATCAACAAAGCCGCAGCCAGGCCCACGTCAGCCAAGTCTCCACCACCGTCCCCGTGCAGCTGCTAGCTCAACTAGCTGGGCAGGCACCTGCATGGCAACGAGCGGCCTCTACACCGACCCAGCAACCACCTACGTGGTGGCATGCAGATCTTCGTGAAGGCTCCACCACCGCGCCAGCCCAGCAGCCAGCCAACGTGGTGCCACGACGCCTCGTCAGCTCGGACGCGTGTCGAAGCCAGGCGAGGCGGTGACAGCTGGGACGTGCTTCCTTGTCGTCCCTGATAAAGCAAGAGGGGCACGTCGGCAGCGCATTAAATGCGTTTGTCCGACGGTGCCAGAGGATAGACTCATGCACTATACACCTTTCCACCTCCTGTGTGCCACTATGGCAACCCCTTTTGTCTATAAAAGGAGGCCCGAGGTGGCAACCCCTTTTGTCTATAAAAGGAGGCCCAAGGCGTCCAGGAGAAGGATTCGGATCTTTTGGTCAAGTTACACCCTGTAGCTAGCTCAAGAACACTCAAATACATCCACCAAAGCAGGACTAGGGTATTACGCATCTCCGTGGCCCGAACCTGGGTAAACGATTCGTGTGCTTCTTGTCAGACCCGCTCTTTGCACGACCCCGCGCCCGCCAACCGTAGAAGGGATCCCAGTGATTCCATAGGTGTCGATTTCCCCCGACATATACCATATCATCATGCTACATCACAATCATTTTAATGCAATGTTGACATCCAAGATAAATCATTATCCACTCCTAGCTACTTATGCATGGCATGAGAAACTATAATCTCTAATTGTCATTGCAAACATGTTTAATCATAATGAGCTGAATCATGGATACTAGGTTAAACATATTTACGAAAAACAGAACAAGTCGAGTTCATACCCGTTTCTCTCTGCCACGACCAGTTCATCGAATATCGTCATTATTGCCTTTCACTTGCATGACCGAACGATATGAAAATAATAATAGTGCAAGAGTTTTGTCGACTAAGCTGGAATCTGCAAACATTTTATTCAACAGGAGAAGACAAGGGAAATGGGCTCTTTGTTAGATCAACAATAATGCATATGAGAGCCACTCAACATATTCATCGTGGTCTTCTCCTCGGTATGACTCAATAAAAGAAAAGAAATTCAGACAAGCACACTGAAATATTTTTGGAGTTTTTGGTTTTCTTGAACAAGCAAATAAAAAGGAAAGAGCAAAAATGAGAAAAAATATTACACGGGAAAGCTCCCAACAAGCAAAAGAAGAACAAGGAAATCTTTTTGGCTTTTCTTTTTAGTGCTACATCAATTTAAACTAGGAAGAAAAATAAAAAAGAAGCATGAAATATTTTTGTATTTTCTCAAAGTTTTCCAAACACACAAGAAAGCAAGAAAATAAATTTAGCATGGATAATACATTGAAAGAGTGTGGACACCGAGAACTGGAATGAAATGTGTGAACATGAATGAAATGTCGGTGGAAATATGTACTCCCCCAAGCTTAGGCTCTTGGCCTAATTTGGTAATTCAGTAGTCGAAGAAGCCATGGAGTCCCATGTTGAAATGCTGAGGAGCGGGCACCTGTGAATCCCACTGCTGAGGCTCCTCCCGTGCTGTAATGATACGTCTCCAACGTATCTATAATTTTGTATTGTTCCATGCTGTTATATTATCATTCTGGGATGTTTTATAATCATTTTATATCATTTTTTGGTACTAACCTATTGACATAGTGCCAAGTGCCAGTTGTTGTTTTCTGCATGTTTTTTACATCGCAGGAAATCAATACCAAATGGAGTCCAAACGCAGCAAAACTTTTTGGAATTATTTTTTGCACCAGAAGACATCTAGTGGGCCGAAGAAGTGCCTGGGGGGTGCTCTGAGGGGAGCACAACCCACCAGGGCGCGCCCTGGTGGGTTGTGCCCACCTCGGGTGCCCCCTGAACCGACTCTTTGCTTTATAAATACCCCAATATTTCAGAAACCGTAGGGGAGTCGACTAAAATCAATTCCAGCCGCCGTAGAGTCCAGAACCACCAGATCCAATCTAGACACCATCATGGAGGGGTTCACCACTTCCATTGGTGCCTCTCCGATGATGCGTGAGTAGTTCTTTGTAAACCTTCGGGTCCGTTGTTAGTAGCTAGATGGCTTCCTCTCTCTCGTTTGATTCTCAATACAATGGTCTCTTGGAGATCCATCTGATGTAACTCTTTTTGCGGTGTGTTTCTTGGGATCGGATGAACTTTGAGTTTATGTTCAGATCTATGTTTTTATCCATGAAAATTATTTGAGTTTCTTTGATCTCTTATATGCATGATTGCTTATAGCCTCGTATTTCTTCTCCAATATTTGGGTTTTGTTTGGCCAACTTGATCAATTTATCTTGCAATGGGAAGAGGTGCTTTGTAGTGGGTTCAATCTTACGGTGCTTGATCCCAGTGATAGAAGGGGAACCGACACATATGTATCGTTGCTACTAAGGATAAAATGATGGGGTCTATTTCTACATAAATAGATCTTGTCTACATCATGTCATCGCTCTTATTGCATTACTCCATTTCTCCATGAACTTAATACACTAGATGCATGCTGGATAGCGGTTGATGTGTGGAGTAATAGTAGTAGATGCAGGCAGGAGTCGGTCTACTAATCTTGGACGTGATGCCTATATAATGATCAGTGCCTGGATATCGTCATGATTATTTGAAGTTCTATCAATTTCCCAATAGTAATTTGTTCACCCACCATTTGCTATTTTCTCGAGCCCCAGGGTCTCTTTCTCATATTATTTGCCTTTGCGATCTATTTTTCCTTTGCTTTTATTTCCAGATCTATTAAACCAAAAATACAAAAATACCTTGCTGCAATTTATTTTACTTGGCGTTCGATCTATCAATATTTACAACTCTCTCACGTCCGTTTGCCTATCTTGGGTGCCGCTACCCGAAAGGGATTGACAACCCGTTTTACACATCGGGTTGCGAGTACTTGTATTTGTGTGCAGGTGTTGTTTACGTTGTGTTGCTTGGTTCTCCTACTAGTTCGATAACCTGGGTTTCATCACTGAGGAAAATACCTACCGCTGTTGTGCTGCATCGTCCCTTTCTCTTTGGGGAAATACCGACGTAGCTTCAAGCCGCATCAAAAGGAATTTCTGGCACCGTTGCCGGGGAGGATCTTCAACATATACCAGGTTCCTAATCACAAATCTCATCTCCTAGCAATTTAAATTATTTGCCATTTGCCTCTGGTTTTCTCTCCCCCACTTCACAAATTTTCCGTTTTATTCGCCCTCTTTTTCGTTCGCCGTTTTCTTGCTGGATCTGTTTTTGTGTGCAATCTTGTTTGCCATTATTGTTTTCTTGGATAGTTCTTCCTCTATTGCGTGCAGTCCCGAGAATGAGGTTCTCAACTTTAAATAAAGAGGAGGAGAAAATTTACAAGATGCTTGGTATATAATTTGCAATGCTCATAATAGATCTATCCGTAAGCAATCTACCGTTGTTCTTCTTCGTTGTTACTAAAATTGGGTCAAAAGCAGGAGAAGTTTTTAAGTTGCTAAAAGAAAAGGGGACCATAATCCATGAAAGAATTGAAGAAAGCCCGTCTTGGATTGATAAACTGGAAGAAATCTTTAGTAATCAAAGTACGGCTTTTGCTTCCGCTAAAATTATTGAAAAAACTCCTGTAAAGATTGGCAAGATTACTCAAGTTACCAAGAACAAGGGTGCAACTTCTAGTAATAGCAATAAGGAAGACCTTAAGATGATTAGTATTCACCCGGATTTTGTTGAAGTGATAAGAGATCCTTTTGGCAAGAATGATTTCTTTAAACTTGTTCCTAGGAGTATTGTCATTGAAAATTTATATGCTAAATCTCTGAAAAGTTCTAAGTGCTTAATTGAAGAGTTGGAAAACAAAGATGACAAAACTTAGATCCTTGCTTTATGCCTAGCTAAGGGTGTAAAACGATAACGCTTGTTGGGAGGCAACCCAATGAATAAAATTTTATTTTGCCTTTTGCTTTCTGTTCTTGAGTATTGCACAATTATGCTACTATTATGATTGTGTTTTTCGTGTTTTAATTAGTGTTTGTGCTAAGCAAAGCCTTTAGGATCTTCTTGGGTGATAGCTGTTTAATCTTGCTGAAAACAGAAACTTTCGCGCCCAGAAAAACAATTGTTAAAAATCACAGGAGCGTGATATACCCATTATTTTTGAAGAAGATTAATATACAAAATGCTCAGGCCGTCCTAATAGTTCAAAAAAATTGGAGTTATAGAAGTATTCAAAATATCCAGATTGCTACAGACTGTTCTATTTTTGACAGATTCTGTTTTCTTTGCGTTGTGTGCTTGTTTTGATGATTCTATGGTTTTCTTTGATGAGTTTTTGCCATACAAAAGTTGGAATGCAGTAGATATAATGCAAGAATAAAATATGAATTGGTTTGATACAGTACTTATAGTAGTGATTTGCTTTCTTATACTAATGGATCTCACGAAGGTTTTGTTGAGTTTTGTGTGATTGAAGCTTTCAAGTTTTGGGTTATCTTACGATGGATGAAGGAATAAGGAGTAAGAAGAGCCTAAGCTTGGGGATGCCCATGGCACCCCAAGTTATTATCCAAAGAGAAGCAAGCAACTAAGCTTGGGGATACCCCGAGTGGCATCCCCTCTTTCTTCTGACGACCATCGGTATATTACTCGAAGCTATATTTTTATTCGTCACATACTATGAGTTTTGCTTGGAGCGTCTTGTATGATATGAGTCTTTATTTGTTTTGTTTTTCTGTTTAAGTCTTGAATCCTTGGTGGACACACCTATTTGAGAGATCCAAAATTATGCCATGACTTGTTAGAATAGCTCTCTATGCTTCACTTAAATTTTTATGAGCTATTGATTTGCTCTAGTGCTTCACTTATATCTTTTTGAGCACGGTGTGCTTTAGTATGTTTGAAGAAATGCTCTATTTCTTCACTTGGATTTATTTGAGAGTTAGTAAAATTTTCAAGAAATTCTCTCTTGCTTCACATAAATTATTTTGAGAGAAAGAAAATTTATGCTCATGATCTTCAACACATGGAAATTAGTCCCAAAGTGGTAGATATCCAAGAAGGATATAATAAAAACTTTCATGAAGATCATTGGACAAAATAAACTTGATTCCTTGTAATAGTTTTGAGATATGATGATGTGATATGTGAGTCATGTTGATGAGTAATTATGCTTTAGTAAGAATATTGGTGTTAAGGTTTGTGATTCCCTATGCAAGCACAAAAGTCAATAGTCATGCAATGAAATTACATCCTACTTGCGGTGCATTATTCGGTGTTAATTATGCTTAATGCTCTCTTATGAGATTATTCGTTTCTTGGTTGGTCGCTTCTCAATCTTTTGCTAGCCTTCATTTTGCACTAAGTATGATCACTACTTGTGCATCCAAAAACCTTTAAACCAGTTTTGCCACATGAGTCCACTATACCTACCTATATGCGGTATTCTTTTGCCATTCTAAGCAAATTTGTATGTGCCATCTCTAATTTTCAAAATAAACTTCTCTTTTGTGTGTTCGTACCGCTCGCGAGGCGGTGAGGGGTGGCTAATATTTTCCATGCTAGATGTGTTATTCTCATGATGAGTGTTTATTCACTTGTCATTGCACGAGAGTAAGGCAAAGGTATTAGGATGCCCAGTCAAAATGAATTTACTTTATGTTGTCAAATAATAAATTCCTTGGAAAGTGCTGGTATGGAAGGCAACCGTGGATTCGGCTAGCCATGGAAAGTGAAAGTATGGTGGAAAAAGGAATAAACTTTATTTTCTGTTTGGGAACCGCCTACGATATATTTAGCATGGAAGTGTTGGGAACTCTAAGTCGTTTTCATTGGTGGGATAGGCACACCTCCCAAAATGTTTTTATCACTAAGTTTTTTGCTTTGAGCTTTGGCACCTCTACAAATCCCTACTTCCCTCTGCGAAGGGCCTTTCTTTTACTTTATGCAACTTTTATTTTGAATTCGAGTCTCCATCTTCTCTTATAAAAGCACCAACTAAGAGGCACTATGATCGTACTTGAGTATTGGGTGCAGCAAATATGCGAGTGTGTTTCATGAATGGATCAATGGTTGAGCATGATGGGCTAGGGATAACTTATTTTAGCATTGATATTTTGAAAGACATGGTTGCTTGTTGATATGCTTGAGTATTTAAGTCATCATGTCAAAACTAGACTATTGCTTTGAATCAATAAAAGTCCAAATGTCCATGCTATAAAGAAAAGAATATGATATGACATGTTAGGCAACATTCCACATCAAAAAATCTGTTTTTATCACTTACCTACTCGAGGACGAGCAGGAGTTAAGCTTGCGGATGCTTATACGTCTCCAACGTATCTATAATTTTTTATTGTTCCATGCTGTTATATTATCATTTTTTGATGTTTTATAATCATTTTATAGTCATTTTATATCATTTTTTGGTACTAACCTATTGACATAGTGCCAAGTGCCACTTGCTATTTTCTGCATGTTTTTTACATCGCAGGAAATCAATACCAAACGGAGTTCAAACGCATCGAAACTTTTTGGAGATTTGTTTGGACCAGAAGACATCCAATGGGCCGAAGAAGCGCCTGGGGGTGCTCCGAGGGTAGCACAACCCACCAGGGCGCGCCAGGAGGCCCAGGCGCGCCCTGGTGGGTTGTGCCCACCTCGGGTGCCCCTTGAACCGACTCTTTGCTCTATAAATACCCCAATATTCCAAAAACCCTAGGGGAGTCGACGAAAATCAATTCCAGCCGCCGCAGAGTCCAGAACCACCAGATCCAATCTAGACACCATCACGGAGGGGTTCACCACTTCCATTGGTGCCTCTCTGATGATGCACGAGTAGTTCTTTGTAGACCTTCGGGTCCATAGTTAGTAGCTAGATGGCTTCCTCTCTCTCGTTTGATTCTCAATACAATGATCTCTTGGAGATCCATATGATGTTACTCTTTTTATGGTGTGTTTGTTGGGATCATATGAACTTTGAGTTTATGATCAGATCTATCTTTTTATCCATGAAAGTTATTTGAGTTTCTTTGATCTCTTATATGCATGATTGCTTATAGCCTCGTATTTCTTCTCCGATTTTTGGGTTTTGTTTGGCCAACTTGATCTATTTATCTTGCAATGGGAAGAGGTGCTTTGTAGTGGGTAATATCTTACGGTGCTTGATCCCAGTGATAGAAGGGGAACCAACACATATGTATCGTTGGTACTAAGGATAAAACGATGGGGTATATTTCTACATAAATAGATCTTGTCTACATCATGTCATCATTCTTATTGCATTACTCCGTTTCTCCATGAACTTAATACACTAGATGCATGCTGGATAGCGGTCGATGTGTGGAGTAATAGTAGTAGATGCAGGCAGGAGTCGGTCTACTAATCTTGGACGTGATGCCTATATAATGATCATTGCCTGGATATCGTCATGATTATTTGAAGTTCTATCAATTGCCCAAAAGTAATTTGTTCGCCCACCATTTGCTATTTTCTCGAGAGAAGCCACTAGTGAAACCTACGACCCCCGGGTCTCTTTCTCATATTATTTGCCTTTTCGATCTATTTTCCTTTGCTTTTATTTTCAGATCTATTAACCCAAAAATACAAAAATACCTTGCTGAAATTTATTTTATTTGGCGTTCGATCTATCGATATTTACAACTCTCTCACGTCCGTTTGCCTGTCTTGGGCGCCGCTACCCGAAAGGGATTGACAACCCCTTTTACACGTCGGGTTGCGAGTATTTGTTATTTGTGTGCAGATGATGTTTACGTTGTGTTGCTTGGTTCCCCTACTGGTTCGATAACCTTGGTTTCATCACTGAGGGAAATACATACCGCTGATGTGCTGCATCATCCCTTCCTCTTTGGGGAAATACCGACGTAGCTTCAAGCCGCATCATGCAGCTAGGTTGTTCCGGTAGGCAACAATGTCCGCAGGCATAATCATGTATCCACACCTGGCAATAGGATCAAACAAAGCAGGTGCAGGCAATGGAATAATATCACGAGTTCTCACACTGAAAACAAGGTTATACGGAATAGGAATGTTAGGGTAATCGCCTGCAATGCACTTGTGGTATTCCATGGCCGCTCGATCTAGGTGAACCTTGGGCAAAGGATAATCATGTTGGCGTATCTGAATGTTAAAGTGATTAGTTAAGCGAGTAGCGTAAATACCACCATGTATTTTTCCCTTGGATTTATTAATGTGAAGGCGACGTGCCACAATAGCTCCCAAGCTATAAGTATTGTCACCTTCAAGTGCACCACGTAAAATAGCAAGGTCTGGGGCACTGAGTGCACCCACCTTCTCTCTAGCAAGCAAGCACTTTGCAATGAAAAGAGCAAAATAATGAATAGCAGGAAAGTGCAAGCTAGTAGCGGTGACACTTGACACCCCACTCTCATCCCCCACAGACAGAGTACGGTAGAAACCCTCAAACTCCACGGGCCTAGGCTCTACTAAACTACCGTCAGAAGGGATCATGCATATTTCACAAAATTCAGTAAGTGGTATCTGACGGGTTTCAGCATATAAGTTAAACTGCACTTCAGGGGGATTACTCCTAGGAAGGAAATTAAAGTCTTGCACAAAGGAATTTGTGAGGAGATGATATTGTTCACATTCAGCTGCGATGAAGTCGGTGAGGCCGGCATTAGCAGCATATTGTGCAAACTCTTGAAGGATTCCAGCCCCTTCCATGAACGGGTTATGCGGCCATTCGCACGGCCGTATCTCCGTCATTTTCCAGGAATGGAGATCGCTGTCAGATGACTCCCCAATCACTCCCTTGGAGTTCTTCTTGGAAGCAAACTTCCTAAAGATACTCATGTTTTTCCTAAGAACGAAATTCTGAAATTTTTAGTCCACAAATTTTTCTCAACAAAACGTTACAAGATTGATAGCAACTATTCATAGGGATGCATAGAGGCCATAGCAAGCATTCAAACTACTAAGAACTCTAATAATTCAACATGCAAGCTCATCTAGAGCTGCACCAAGAGCAGCTAATTATTCAAAAAATAAACCACTAAAGAAAAAACTAATTGGACAAACGGAGGAGTCACATACCAAGCAACAATCCCCCGAAACAGTTTCGAAAACGGAGCTTCGAGCAAAGAGATCAAAATCCGCGGGTTTGAGAGCAAGAACACAAGAGAGAGAGAGAGAGAGAGAGAGAGCAATGGTGATTTTTTTCTGGACGTAGGTGGTGATGTGGGATGAAGAGATAAGTGAGGGGGCCCACATGGGGACCACAACCCACCAGGGCGCGCTTGGGGGTCCTGGCGCGTCCAAGTGGATTGTGCCCACCTGGTGCACCTCCCTCTGATATTATTTGCACCAAAAATTGTTAAATATTTAGAAAAAAATTGTATTAAATTTTCAGAGCATTCTGAGAACTTTAATTTTTTGGTCATCTTTATTGCACGGGAAATTTAGAAAACAGACAAGACACGGCATTTTATTTTATTTAACTAATAAGAACAGAAAATAAAAGGTAGGGACAGAAGGTAGTGCTCACTAAATTCATCAACTTCATACCTCTCAAAAATGATCCATTAATAAGGTTGATCATGTCTTATTAACAACCACTTTCAATTAGCATGAAACCGAAGAACTTTCGTAAATCACTAAGTTACCTCAACGGGGATATGAATGTCCCCAATAATAAGCATTTCACATTTCTTTATAATAGTGGGTAGAGGTAGTTGAAAACTTCCAATAGTGATTGTCAGAGATTTTTCAATAACATTAATACCATTCACTTCGATTTGTTTCTTTGGAAAGTGCACCGTATGCTCATTACCATTGATATGAAAAGTTATCTTGCTTTTATTTCAATCAATAACAACCCCTGCAGTATTCAAGAAGGGTCTACCAAGGATAATCGACATGTTGTCGTCCTCGGGCATCTCAAGTATAACAAAGTCAGTCAAAACAATAACATTAGCAACAACAACAGGCACATCCTCACAGATACCGATAGGTATGGCAGTTGATTTGTCAGCCATTTGCAAAAACATTTCAGTAGGTGTGAGTTTATTCAAATCAAGTCTTTTATATAAAGAGAAAGGCATAACACTAACACCAGCTCCTAAATCACATAAAGCAGCTTTCACATAGTTTCTTTTGATGGAGCAAGGTATAGTTGGTATTCCCAGATCACCAAAAATTTTAGGTACTCCACCCTTAAAAGAATAAATAGCAAGCGTGGTGGAGATTTCAGTTTTTGGTATTTTTCTCTTATTGGTGATGATGTCTTTCATGTACTTTGCATAAGGAGGCATTTTCAAGATATCAGTCAAGCGAGTACGCAAAAAGACTGGCCTCAGCATTTCAGCAAAGCATTCAAATTCTTCATCATCTTTCTTTTTAGTTGTCTTAGGTGGAAAGGGCATAGGTTTTTGAACCCACGGTTCTCTTTCCTTACCATGTTCTCTAGCCACAAAGTCTCTTTTATCATATCTTTTATTTTTAGATTGTGGGTTATCATGATGAACAACTGGTTCTATTTCAACATCATTATCTGGTTCTCTTTCATTGTTTGGTTGAGTATCTTAATGAACATCAACATTATCTTTTTCATTATCACTAGGTGAATGTTCATTACCAGATTGAGTTTCAGCATCAGAAATAGAAACATCATTATCATTATCAGGAGGTTTTTCTACTTCAGGTTCACTAGAAGCATGCAAAGTCCTATCATTTTCCTTTTTCTTCTTCTTTTTAGATGGACTAAGTGCAGTGGTATTATTCCTTTGTGAATCATGTTCAATTCTTTTTGGGTGTCCCTCAGGATAAAGTGGTTCCTGAGTCATTTTACCTCCTCTAGTTGCAACTCTAACATCAAAGTCATGTATGGTGTTATTCATTTCATCAAGCAACTCTCTTTGTTCTAACTGAGTTTGTACCATAGAAGCATGATTTCCCACGCCTCTAACATCATTTGAGATTCTAAATAACAAGTCACTCAAGCGAGCAATCATATCAGAATTGTATTTCAATTGTTTCATAACATTTGCATTGAAGTGATCTTTTTTCTAATGTAATTCTCAAACTCATAAAGGCATTGGCTAGGGTGCATATTGTGAGGATTATCATTATTATTGAATTTCACTAGAGAATTTACCTCTACCACCTTAGGCAGTGGTGGTGTATCAAGACCATGTATTTCTTCAATAGGAGGCAAATTTTTGACATCCTCAGCTTTAATACCTTTTTCCTTCATACATTTCTTTGCCTCTTGCATATCTTCAGGACTGAGATATAAAATAGCCGTCTTCTTCGGAGTGGGTTTAGTAGGTAGTTCAGGAAGAGTCCAATCATCATAGTTTCTCAATGTGTTATTCAATAATTCTTTAGCTTGTCCAATAGTTTGTTCCCTGAAAACACAACCAGCGCAACTATCTAGGAAATCCCTAGAAGCATTAGTTAGTCCCTTATAGAAGATATCAAGTATTTCATTTTTCTTAAGAGGATGATCAGGCAAAGCATTAAGCAATTGGAGAAGCCTCCCCCAAGCTTGTGGGAGACTCTCTTCTTCAATTTGCACGAAGTTAAATATTTCCTGTAAGGCAGCTTGTTTCTTATGAGTAGGAAAATATTTTTCAGAGAAGTAATAAATCATATCCTGGGGACTACACACACAACCAGGAGCAAGAGTATTGTACCAAGCTTTAGCATCACCCTTTAATGAGAATGGAAATAATATGAGAATATAGTAATAGCGAATCTTGTCATCATGAGCAAAAAGGGTGGCTATGTCATTCAACTTAGTAAGATGTGCCACAACAGTTTCAGTTTCATAACCATGGAAAGGATCAGATTCAACCAAAGTAATTAACTCTGGGTCGACAGAGAATTCATAATCCTTATCATCAACAAAGATAGGTGAAGTAGCAAACTTAGGATCACATTTCACTTTAGCATTCAAAGATTTCCCCTTATACTTGCATAATAATTTCTCTAGATCATCTCTATCCTTACAAGCAAGAATATCTCTAGTTGCTTCTTCACCCATAACATAACCTTCCGGTACCGCAATTCACATCTAGGAGGGCTAGTTCTAGTAGGTGTTTCAAGATTTTCAGTTTCAAGCTCATCATTAGTTTCAACAATATCATGCTGTCTTACTCTAGCAATTTGTTCATCAAGAAATTCACCTAGTGGCACATTAGCATCAAGCAAGGTACTAGCATCATCATAAGCATCATTCATAGCAGAAGTAGCATCATCAATAACTTGCGACATATCAGGATTGATAGCATGTGGTGGTATTGCAAGTTTACTTATAATAAAAGGTGAATCTAAAGCAGAGCTAGATGGCAGTTCCTTACCTCCCCTCGTCTTAGAGGGAAAAATCTTAGTCTTGGCATCCTTAAGATTCTTCATTGTGATAAATTGATAATAATCCCAAGTGACTCAACAAATATAGCTATGCTCCCCGGCAACAGCGCCAGAAAAAGGTCTTGATAACCCACAAGTATAGTGGATCGCAACGGTTTTCGAGGGTAGAGTATTCAACCCAAATTTATAGATTCGACAAAAGGGGAGCCAAAGAATATTTGTAAGTATTAGCAGCTGAGTTGTCAATTCAACCACACCTGGAGATTAATTATCTGCAACAAAGTGATCAGTAGCAAAGTAGTATGATAGTTTTGATAATAGTAGCAGTAGCAATAGTAACGGTAAAAGTGATAGCAGCGATTTTGTAGCAAGTGCAACAGTACAATAGCAGTAGTAACTTAGCAAGACCAATATAAGAGAAATTCATAGGCATTGGATCGATGATTCGTTGGATTATATTCATCATGTGACAATTATAACCTAGGGCGATACGACACTAGCTCCAGTTTATAAATATAATGTAGGCATGTATTCCGTAAATAGTCGTACGTGCTTATGGAAAGAACTGCATGACATCTTTTGTCCTACCCTCCCGTGGCAGCGGGGTCCTATTGGAAACTAAGGGATATTAAGGCCTCCTTTTACTAGAGAACCGGAACAAAGCATTAACACACGGTGAATACATGAACTCCTCAAACTACGGTCCCTGACTATTGTCACTCCGGGGTTGCCGGATCATAACACGTAGTAGGTGACTATAAGTTGCAAGATCGGATCTAGAACATAGATATAATGGTGATAACATAAACGGTTCAGATCTGAAATCATGGCACCCGGGCCCAAAGTGACAAGCATTAAGCATGGCAAAGTCATAGCAACATCAATTTAAGAACATAGTGGATACTAGGGATCAAGCCCTAACAAATTTAACTAGATTACATGATGAATCTCATCCAACTCCTCACTGACCAGCAAGCCTATGAAGGAATTACTCACTCTTGGTGGGGAGCATCATGGAATTGGCGATGGAGAATGGTTGGTGATGACGAAGATTAAAGATCCCCCTCTCCGGAGCCCCAAAGGACTCCAGATCTGGCCTCCACGTGAAGAACAAGAGACGGCGGCGGCTCCGTCTTGTGGAACGCGATAATTCTTCCTCTGATTTTTTCTAGAAAAATGTGATTTTACAGCGTCGGTTTCAGGGTCTGCGGGGCCACCAAGTGGGGACAACCCACCTGGGCGCGCCTGGAGGGGGGCGCCCTGCTCGGTTGTGCCCACCCAGGTGCCCCCCTCCGGTGGTTCTTGGCTCCAGAAGTTCTCTTTTATTGTATAAATAATCCTCGCAAAGTTCCGTTCCATTCCAAGAACTTCTATTTCTGCACAAAAAACAACACCATGGTAGTTCTGCTAAAAAAACAGCGTCTGTCCGGGTTAATTCCTTTCAAATCATGCAAATTAGAGTCCAAAACAAGAGGAAAAGCGTTAGGAAAAGTAGATACGACAGAGACGTATCAGCGGTCGATGTGTGGAGTAATAGTAGTAGATGCAGGCAGGAGTCGGTCTACTAATCACGAACGTGATTCCTATATTCATGATCATTGCCTTAGATATCGTCACAACTTTGCACTTTTCTATCAATTGCCAACAGTAATTTGTTTACCAACCGTATGCTTTCTTCAAGAGAGAAGCCTCTAGTGAAACCTATGCCCCCTGGGTCTATTTTCCATCATATATTTTCAGATCTATAAACCAAAAAAACCCAAAAATACCTTGCTGCAATTTATTTACTTTTACTTTGTTTTACATTTTAGTAATATTTTATATCTATCTCTATCATATCTCATCCTTGCAAGTGACCGTGCAGGGATTGACAACCCCTTTATCCCCTTGGGTGCAAGTGTTTGATTGTTTGTGTAGATGCATAGATTGGAGACTTGCTTGTACGTCCTACTAGATTGATACCTTGGTTCTCAAACTGAGGGAAATACTTATCTCTACTTTGCTACATAACCCTTTCCTCTTCGAGGGAAAAACCAACGCAAGCTCAAGAAGTAGCAGGAAGAATTTCTGGCACCGTTGTCGGGGAGGTTCTACATCAAGCCTACCAAGTACCCATCACAAACTCTCATCTCTTGCACTTACATTATTTGCCATTTGCCTCTCGTTTTCCTCTCCCCCACTTCTAAAACATTTTCAGAAAAACACAAAAATATTTGCCTTTTTATTTGCCTTCTTTATGTTTGCCTTTATGTCTTACTTGGTTTGTTTGCTTGTTCGCTTCGAATAATTGTGTATTTATTGAAAATCAGAAAGCAAAAAGTTTATCGATCCTCATCCACTTGCTAATCTTTTTAAAAGATCCAACTATGATGAACCAATTGCTAGTGAGTTGTGTGCACTAGATTATCTTTATGAAGTTTTGCTTGAAATTCGTGAATCAGAAAGTTGTGATGAAGTGTTAAAAGAAGAAATTTATGAAGTGATTCACGATAGTTCCTTGAAAGAAAAGCATGATTGCAATGATGTTATTATAAATTCTATTAATGTCAATTGTGCTAATAATATGCAAAACCCCAAGCTTGGGGATGCTAGTTTTGCTATGTCCACTACTTATTGCAATGATCATGATTGGGGTGATAATGCTTCTTATGATCTTGAAAATTTATTTAAGCCTCATGTTAATAGTGTTTGCAATAATATTGAAAGTGGGTTTGGAAGAGTGTCAACTCTAGGTAATAATGATCCCACTACTTTGGAGAATGATCAATCTCATGATTTTTTTGATAAAAGTGGGTTTGGAGAGGTCATGACTTTATTTGATGACAATCCCACTATTTTGGAAGAGTGTCAACTTTGCATGCATGTGGATCATGAAGAGAATATTTTATGTGATAGTTATATTTTTGAATTTGATTATGATCCCACATGTAATTATTATGAGGGAGGAAAATATTGTGGTAGAAATTTTAGTGTTACTAAATTACCTCTCGTTATGTTGAGATTGCTATTGTTTCTTTCTTCCATGCATATGCTAGTTTTTGCTTGTCTTCATAAATCTTTTCCCTATAAAATGCCTATGCATGTTAGACTTAAACTTGTTTTTCACATCTTATATGATGCTCTCTTTGTTCTTCAATTCTTGTCTTCCATGTGAGCATCATTAAAATTATCAATGCCCAGCTAAAAGACTTTAAAAGAAAAGCACTTGTTGGGAGACAACCCAACCCAATATTTTTCCTTCCTCTGTTTATGGAAATACACATTATTACCTCCGTAGTAATTGTGATTTGGTGTTTTAATTAGTTTTTGAGCCAAGCAAGACCTTTGGGATGGTCTACGATGATAGTTGATTTGATCTCGCTGAAAAACAGAAACTTTTGCGCCCAGTAAAACAATTTTAGAAATTCACAGAAACGTGATTTTCATCTGAAGTTTTTGCACAAGATTTATATACAAATCTCCCAGGTCTTCCTAATTTTTCGGAATTTTTGGAGTTACAAAAGTATAAAAAAATTCTAGATTGCTACAGACTGTTCTGTTTTTGATAGATTCTGTTTTCTATGTGTTGTTCGCTTATTTTGATGAATCTATGGGTTGTATCAGGGGGTATGAACCATGGAGAAGTTGGAATACAGTATATATAACACCAATATAAATTTAGAATGAGTTCAAAACAGTACCAAAAGTGGTGATTTATTTTATTATACTAACGGGGCTTATGAATTTTCTGTTGAGTTTTGTGTTGTGAAGTTTTCAAGTTTTGGGTAAAGATTTGATGGACAATGGAATAAGGAGTGGCAAGAGCCTAACTTGGGGATGCCCAAGGCACCCCAAGGTAATATTCAAGGTCAACCAAGCATCTAAGCTTGGGGATGCCCCGGTTGGCATCCCCTCTTTTGTCTTCAATCCATCGGTAAATTTACTTAAGGCTATATTTTTATTCACCACATGATATTTGTTTTGCTTGGAGCATCGTGAATGATATGAGTCTTTTCTTTTTAGTTTGCCACAATCACCCTTGATGTACACACCTTTTGAGAGGGACGCCCATTAACCGTGAATTTATTAGAATACTCTATCTGCTTCACTTATATCTTTTGAGCTAGGCAGTTTGCTCTAGTGCTTCACTTATATCTTTTTAGAGCACAACAGTGAATTTATTTTATAGAAATTGTTGAGCTCTCATTCTTCACTTATATTATTTTGAGAGTCTTAAACAAGATGGTAATTTTCTTAGGTTATGAATTTAGTCCTAATATGATAGGCATCCAAGAGGGATATAATGAAAACTTTCATGTAAAGAGCATTGAATAAATGAGAAGTTTGATTCCTTTCATTTGTTTTGAGATATAAAGATGGTGATATTAAAGTCATGCTAGTGAGTAATTGTGGATTGGTATAAGTACTTGTGTTAAAGTTTGTGATTCCCGTAGCATGCACGTATGGTGAACCGTTATGTGATGAGGTTGGAGCATGATTTATTTTTTTATTGTCTTCCTTATGAGTGGCGGTCGGGGACGAGCGATGGTCTTTCCCTACCAATCTACCCCCCTAGGAGCATGCGTTTAGTACTTTGTTTTGATGGCTAATAAATTTTTGCAATAAGTATATGAGTTCTTTATGACTAATGTTGAGTCCATGGATTATACGCACTCTCACCCTTCCACCATTGCTAGCCTCTCTAGTACCGCGCAAATTTCACCGGTGCATTAAACCCACCATACATCCTTCCTCAAAACAGGCACCATACCTACCTATTATGGCATTTCCATAGCCATTCCGAGATATATTGCCATTCAACTTCACCGTTTTGTTCATTATGACACATACCATCATTGTCATATTGCTTTGCATGATCATGTAGTTGGCATAGTATTTGTGGCAAAGCCACCGTTCATATTTATACATGTCACTCTTGATCATTGCACATCCCGGTAGACCGCCGGAGGCACTCATATAGAGTCATATCTTGTTCTACAATCGAGTTGTAATTCTTGATTTGTAAGTAAATAAAAGTGTGATGATCATCATATTAGAGCATTGTCCCATGTGAGGAAAGGATGATAGAGGCTATGATTCCCCCACAATTCGGGTTGAGGCTCCGGACGAAAAAAAGTAAAAAAGGAAAAAAGAAAAAAAGAGGGAAAACAGGGAGAAAGAAAAAAAGAAAAGAGAGAAGGGACAATGTTACTATCCTTTTCCACACTTGTTCTTCAAAGTAGCACCATGATCTTCATGATAGAGAGTCTCCTATTTTATCACTTTCATATACTAGTGGGAATTTTTCGTTATAGAACTTGGCTTGTATATTCTGATGATGGGCTTCCTCAAATTGCCCTAGGTCTTCGTGAGCAAGCAAGTTGGATGCACATCCACTTAGTTTCTTTTTGAGCTTTCATACGCTTATAGCTCTAGTGCATCTGTTGCATGGCAATTCCTACTCACTTGCATCGATATCAATTAATGGGCATCTCCATAGTCCATCAATTTGCCTAGTTGATGTGAGACCTTCTCCTTCTTTTTGTCTTCTCCACAACCACCATATTCTATTCCACCTATAGTGCTATATCCATGGCTCACGCTCATGTATTGTGTGAAAGTTGAATTTTTTTGAGAACATCAAAAGTATGAAACAATTGCTTGGATTGTCATCGGGGTTGTGCATGATGAAATACTTTGTGTGATGAAGATGGAACATAGCCGGACTATATGATTTTGTAGGGATAACTTTCATTGGCCATGTTATTTTGAGAAGACATGATTTCTTTATTAGTATGCTTGAAATATTATTGTTTTTATGTCAATATTAAACTTTTGTTTTGAATCTTATGGATCTGAATATTCATGCCATAGTATAGGAAATTGCATTTATAAATATGTTAGGTAGCATTCCACATAAAATTTTTTGTTTTTATCATTTACCTACTCAAGGACGAGCAGTAATTAAGCTTGGGGATGCTTGATACGTCTCCAACGTATCTATAATTTTTTATTGTTCCATGCTATTATATGATCCGTTTTGGATGTTTTATATGCATTAATATGCTATTTTATATTATTTTTGGGACTAACTTATTAACCCAGAGCCCAGTGCCAGTTTATGTTTTTTCCATGTTTTTGAGTTTTACAGAAAAGGAATATCAAACAGAGTCCAAACAGAATAAAACTTTCGTGATGATTTTTCTTGGACCAGAAGACACCCGTAGGACTTGGAGAGGGGCCAGGAGGTGCTCGAGGTGGCCACAAGCTTGCTAGGCGCACCCCGGGGGGGCTGAGGGCTTGTGGGCCACTCGAAGGTCTCCTAACCCTAATTCTTGCACTACAAATTCCCAAATATTCCCCAACACCAGAGGCATCCACCAAAATACTTTTCCACCGCCGCAACCTTCTGTTCCCGTGAGATCCCATCTTGGGGCCTTTTTCGGCGATTTGCTGGAGGGGGATTCAATCACGGAGGGCCTGTGCATCAACCTTGTTGCCCTTCCGATGATGTGTGAGTAGTTTATCACAGACCTATGGGTCCATAGCTAGTAGCAAGATGGCTTCTTCTCTCTCTTTGATCTTCAATACAATGTTCTCCTCGATGTTCTTGGAGATCTATTCGATATAATACTTTTTGTGGTGTGTTTGTTGAGATTCGATGAATTGTGGATTTATGATCAAATTATCTATCAATATTATTTGTGTCTTCTCTGAACTCTTTTATGCATGATTAATATATCTTTGTATTTCTTTTGAACTATCGATTTGGTTTGGCCAACTAGATTGGTTTTTATTGGAATGGGAGAGGTGCTTAGTTTTGGGTTCAATCTTGCGGTGTCCTCACCCAGTGACATAGTAGGGGTATCGAGGCACGTATTGTATTGTTGCCATCAAGGATAATATGGGGTTTTCATCATATTTCTCGAGTTTATCCCTCTACATCATGTCATCTTGCTTAAGGCCTTACTCCGTTCTTATGAACTTAATACTCTAGATGCATGTTGGATAGCGGTCGATGTGTGGAGTAATAGTAGTAGATGCAGGCAGGAGTCTGTCTACTTGTCACAGACGTGATGCCTATATTCATGATCATTGCCTTAGATATCGTCATAACCTCGCACTTTTCTATCAATTGCTCAAGAGTAATTTGTTTACCCACTGTATGCTTTCTTCAAGAGAGAAGCCTCTAGTGAAACCTATGGCCCCCGGGTCTATTTTCCATCATATATTTTCAGATCTATAAACCAAAAAACCCAAAAATACCTTGCTGCAATTTATTTACTTTTACTTTGTTTTACATTTTAGTAATCTTTTATATCTATCTCTATCAGATCTCACCCTTGCAAGTGACCGTGAAGGGATTGACAACCCCTTTATCGCGTTGGGTGCAAGTGCTTGATTGTTTGTGCAGGTGCATAGATTGTAAACTTGCTTGTACCTCCTACTGGATTGATACCTTGGTTCTCAAACTGAGGGAAATACTTATCTCTACCTTGCTGCATCACCCTTTCCTCTTCAAGGGAAAAATCAACGCAAGCTCAAGAAGTAGCACCTAGTGCCTAGTGCCAGTTGTTGTTTTTCCTTGTTTTTACCTTTTACAGAAAATCAATACCAAACGGAACAAAACTTTTTGATGTTTTTTCTTGGGCCATAAGACATCTAGGAAGCTTCGGGAGGAGGCCAGAAGGTCCACGGGTGTGCCACAAGCTCACCAAGCGCGCCCAGTGGGGCTCCCTATGAGCTTGTGGTCCCCCCGCGGCTCCTCTAACCCTAATCTCAGCTCTATAAATACCCAAATATTCCTCGTATACCAGGGGCACACAAAAAATACATTTTCGCCACTGCAAGCTTCTGTTCTCGTGAGATCCCATCTTGGGGCCTTTTCCGGCACTCTGCCGGAGGGGGATTCGATCACGGAGGGCCTCTACACCAACCTTGCATCCTTTCCGATGTTGTGTGAGTAGTTTACCACAGGCCTACGGGTCCATTGCTAGTAGCTAGATGGCTTCTTCTCTCTCTTTGATCTTCAATACAATGTTCTCCTCGATGTTCTTAGAGTTCTATTCGATGTAATCTTCTTCTGCGGTGTGTTTGTTCAGATCCGATGAAATGTGGATTTATGAGCAGATTATCTATGAATATTATTTGACTCTTCTTTGAACTCTTTTATGCATGACTAAGACAGCTTTGTATTTCTCTCCGATCTATTGATTTGATTTGGCTAACTAGATTGATTTTTCTTGCAATGGAAGAGGTGCTTTGTATTGGGTTTAAGCTTGCGGTGTCCTCACCCAGTGATAGAAGGGGTAGCGAGGCACGTATTTTTATTGTTGCCATTAAGGATAAAAAGGTGGGGTTTATTTCATATTGATTGGATCTATCCCTCTACATCATGTCATCTTGCTTAAAGCGTTACTCCGTTGTTAACTTAATACACTCGATGCATGCTGGATAGCGGTCGATGTGTGGAGTAATAGTAGTAGATGGAGGCAGGAGTCGGTCTACTTGTCACTGGCGTGATGCCTATATTCATGATCATTGCCTTAAATATCATCATAACTTTGCGCTTTTCTATCAATTGCTCAACAGTAATTTGTTTACCCACCGTATGCTTTCTTTCAATATAGAAGCCTCTAGTGAAAACTACGGCCCCTGGGTCTATTCTTATCATGTTATTTTCAGATCTATAAAACCAAAAACCCAAAAATACCTTGCTGCAATTTATTTACCTTTACTTAATTTTGCACTTTTATTTATCTTTTATACCTATCTCTATCAGATCTCATCCTTTCAATTAACCATGAAGGGATTGACAACCCCTTTTATCGCGTTGGGTGCAAGTATTTGTTTGTTTTTGTAGGTGCAACCATTGGAGACTTGTGTGTTTCTCCTACTGGATAGATACCTTGGTTCTCAAGCTGAGGGAAATACTTATCTCTACTTTGCTGCATCACCCTTTCCTCTTCAAGGGAAAAACCAATGCCAGCACAAGAAGTAGCACCAAGGTATCAATCCAGTAGGAGGAACACACAAGTCCCCAATAGTTGCACCTACACAAACAAACAAATTCTTGCACCCAACGTGAAAAATGGGTTGTCAATCCCTTCACAGTCACTTGCAAGGATGAGATCTGATAGAGATTGATATAAAAGATAAGTAAAGTGCAAAATATAGTAACGGTAAATTAATTGCAGCAAGGTATTTTTGTGTTTTTGGTATTATAGATCTGAAAATAATATGATAAAAATAGACCCGGGGGCCATAGTTTTCACTAGAGGATTCTCTCTTGAAAGAAAGCATACGGTGGGTAAACAAATTACTATTGAGCAATTGATAGAAAAGCGCATAGTTATGATGATATCTAAGGCAATGATCATGAATATAGGCATCACGTTCGTGACAAGTAGACCGACTCCTGCCTGCATGTACTACTATTACTTCACACATCGACCGCTATCCAGCATGCATCTAGTGTATTAAGTTAACAAGAACGTAGTAACACCTTAATCAAGATGACATGATGTAGAGGGATAGATCCAATCAATAAGAATAAACCCCACCTTTTTATACTTAGTGGCAACAATACAAAAACGTGCCTCGCTATCCTTTCTGTCACTGGGTGAAGACACCACAAGATTGAACCCACTACAAAGCACCTCTCCCATTGCAAGAAAAATCAATCTAATTGGCCAAACCAAATCAATAGATCGGGGAGAAATACAAAGTTATCTTAATCATGCATATTAAAAGAGTTTAGAAAAGAAAAAAATAATATTCATAGATAATCTGATCATAAATCCACAATTCATCGAATCTAAAAAAAGGCACCGCAAAAGAATATTACATTGAATAGATCTCAAAAAACATCGAGGAGAACATTGTATTGAAGATCAAAGAGAGATAAGAAGCCATCTAGCTGCTAGCTATGGACCCGTAGGTCTGTGGCAAACTACTCACACATCATCGGAAGGGAAGCAAGGTTCATGTAGAAGCCCTACATTATCGAATCCCCCTCCGACAGAGTGCCGAAAAAGACCCCAAAATGGGAACTCACGAGAACAAAAGCTTGCGGCGGCGGAAAAGTAGTTTTGGTGTGCCCTCTGGTATACGGGGAATATTTGGGTATTTATAGAGTTGAGATTAGGGTTAGAGGTACCACGATGGGCCCACAAGCCTGGGGGGCACACACCCTAGGGCGCGCCTCCCTAGCTTGTGGCCCATCCATGGCTCTTCTGGCCTCCTCCTGATGCTTTCTGGGTGTCTTCTCGTCCAAGAAAAACCATCAAAAAGTTTCGTTCCGTTTGGTCTATAAAAGACAAAAACAAGGAAAAACAACAACTGACACTTGGCACTAGGTTAATAAGTTAGTCCCTAAAAATGATATAAAATAGCATAATAATGCATATAAAATATCTAAATTGGATAATATAATAGCATGGAACAATAAAAAATTATAGATACGTTGGAGACGTATCAAGCATCCCCAAGCTTAATTCCTGCTCGTCCTCAAGTAGGTACATGATAAAAACGGAATTTTTTATGTGGAATTCTACCTAACATGTTTATCAAGTAATATTTCTTTTATGTGGCATGAATATTCATATCCATAAGAGTCAAAACAAAATTTTAATATTGACATAAAAACAATCGTGTCTTGTCAAAATATGATCGTTAAAGAAAGTTATCCCTACAAAATAATATAGTCTTGTCATGCTCCGTATTGTTAACACAAAGTATTTATCATGCACAACCCCGATGACAAGCCAATCAATTGGTTCATACTTTTTAATGCGCTTCAGCTTTTTCAACTCTCACGCAATACATGAGCGTGAGCCATGGATATAGCACTATGGGTGGAATAGAAGGTGGTAGTAGACAAAAAGGAGAAATTCTCACACCAACTAGGCAAAGTAATACTCTATGGAGATGCCCATCAATTGATATCGATGTGAGTAAGTAGGGATTGCCATGCAACACCTGCACTAGAGCTATAAATGTATGAAAGCTCAAAATAAAATAAGTGGGTGTGCATCCAACTTGCTTGCTCACGAAGCCCTCAGGCATTTGAGGAAGCCCATCATTGGGATATACAAGTCAAGTTCTATAATGAAAAATTCCCACTAGTAATAGATGAAAGTGACAACATATGAGACTCTCTATCATAAAGAACATGGTGCTATTTGAAGCACAAGTGTGGAAAATGGATAGTAGCATTGTTCCTTCTCTATTTTTCTCTATTTTTTATTTTTATTTTTTCTCTCTCTTTTTTCTTTTGGGCTCTTTTTTCATTTTTTTCATTTTTTCATTTTTTTTCATTTTTTGTCTGGAGTCATCCCAGCTTGTGGGGGAATCATAGTCTCCATCATCCTTTCTGTCACTAGGTGAAGACACCGCAAGATTGAACCCACTACAAAGCACCTCTCCCATTGCAAGAAAAATCAATCTAATTGGCCAAACCAAATCAATAGATCGGAGAGAAATACAAAGTTATCTTAATCATGCATATTAAAAGAGTTCAGAAAGACTCAAATAATATTCATAGATAATCTGATCATAAATTCACAATTCATCGGATCTCAACAAATGCACCGCAAAAGAAGGTTACATCGAATAGATCTCCAAGAACATCGAGGAGAACATTGTATTGAAGATCAAACTGAGAGAAGAAGCTATCTAGCCACTAGCTATGGACCCGTAGGTCTGTGGTAAACTACTCACACATCATTGAAGGGCAGCAAGGTTGATGTAGAAGCCCTCCGTGATCGAATCCCCCTCCGTCAGAGTGCCGGAAAGGGCCCCAAGATGGGATCTCACGAGAACAGAAGCTTGTGGCGGCGAAAAATTATTTTGGTGTGTCCTCTGGTATACAGGGAATATTTGGGTATTTATAGAGTCAAGATTAGGGTTAGAGGTGTCACGATGGGCCCACAAGCCTAGGGGCGCGCCCCCAGGGCGAGCCTCCCGAGCTTGTGGCCCATCCGTGGATCTTATGGTCTCCTCCCGAAGCTTCCTGGGTGTCTTGTAGTCCAAGAAAAACGTCAAAAAGTTTTGGCCCTTTTGGACTCCGTTTGGTATTGATTCTGTGTAAAAGACAAAAACAAGGAAAAAAACAACAACTGGCACTTGGCACTAGGTTAATAAGTTAGTCCCCAAAATGATATAAAATAGCATAATAATGCATATAAAACATCCAAATTGGATAATAGAATAGCATGGAACAATCAAATATTATAGATATGTTGGAGACGTATCGTGCACAGACTGCCGGACAGATGTTCTTTTGGATTCAGACATGTAAAAAATAAGCTTTCCTCCTTTTCGTTGTGATCAGGGATGCGATCTGGAGCGGGTGTGATCTGGCACGTTGTGTGAACCAGTGTAAAATTGAATATGAATTTGCCGGCGGACATAATGCGGCTACGATTGGATGGCGGACATAATCGGCTCCGCAGACTGATCCCCCTGTCCACGAATGGATGTGGGGGGGGGGGGGGAATTTGCAGGTTGCTGTTGGAGTTGCCCTAAATATGAGAATTGAATCTGTTTATCACGCCCGGCATGTTGGTTGGTGGTGGCTGACATGGACCTAATAACTATATGATGGGTTTGTTAAGGTCTTTTCTGATTCTTAGGATTTTCAAAACAAGGGAGAAAAACATAAATAGAGTGGCATGCCATCTTACTACAAGATATGAGGATATTTGATTGTGCACTGGAAAAATGAATGACTCTTTAAAAAATGTTGGAGTGGATGGAAAAAATCCTATGAAAACTAGTGCAAACATATCACACAACCTACATAGGAAAAGTTCCCAGGAATAGAATCCTCCAAAATTCCTTCACAAATCCTTTGAATCAAAGAAGCCTTAAATCTCTTTTTTTATAGACAAACTGGAAACTGCCAAGCCAGACCCTTGCTTCATTACTCAAGTGACATAAAGATACCCCGCTTCATTACTCGAGTGACATAAAGATACAAAGTTCAGCTTAAAAACGTCAAACACGTAAACAAACTAAAACATTTAAACAACTAGTATGCGTGTGCAGGGGGTGGGGAGGTGAGGGGAGATAACCATTTTCGGATGCACATGGAAACAAAAAAGGGTAGAGCTCAACTGACGAGCAACTCGTCTTCGTATATATTTTTGACGGAGGTAAAAGATTTGCATAATCCGTTAAACAAGAAAATATTAGAGTTTTACAAGTCACCTACAAGCACAACATGACAATTACTCACATAGAACAATAAGCCCTAGTTTCTTAGCACTCGGCGGTAACCCAAAGGTTGGCTTCTACAACAACGCCATTAAGTAGGATTGGCAGTCACGCACTCTTGTGACGAAAAACTCAGGCGTTTCTCTCATTCCAAATATACCAAGAGACGAGCATGGTGAGGGAGGTCGTAGCTCGCCTATTGGGGTTTTGCATGTTGGTTCTCTTGTCCCACCATCCATGAGGGAGTCCTCAAGGTGCCAGTTGGAGGTGTCCATGTGCACAAGCCCAAATTTCTCAATGACCAAACGTTGTAGCCTAGTAGAGAAGCGACACTTGACAAATAGGTGGATACCTGTTTCTTGCTCTCTCTTGAAAAGTGGGCAAAAGACAGCAATTGTCCCATCCACACCGCTCCAGCCGGACGACGGTCCAGATCGGGTCTTGCAATGCAGACCAAGCGAAGAATTTAATCTTTGGAGGAGCCCAAGCTTTCCAAACCATGTAGTCCATGGGAGAGAGCATCAAGCCAAGGAATTGCACCCTGTATGAGGTTGTCGCCGTGTAGATTCCATCAATGGCATGCTTTCAAACAATGTCGTCCTCGACCTAGTGGTCAAGTTGGAAGTCACTCACAAACATCCATAGGGAGAAAAGTTCCCGAATGTGGTCACCAGAAATGACGGTGTCGGGATTGATCTTTACCTTCTATGCTCCCCCTTGCGGGCTGATCGACGGGTTTTTCAATTGTGGAGCACTTCTAGCGTCGGTTATGACGCGGGCGCATGGCGTCATCGCCTGAATCTGCTAGACCTTGAATCGAGTTCTTGTGTCGTTTGTCTGCTAGTCGGGCTTCTTCCATGACACATTATCTTGGTACGATGTCAGATAGCTCAAGGAATGTTCTAACGCATCTCCGAGGCAAGGTATTTGTGATTCCTCCGTCGTGGCAATTATATCCTAACATCGCTAAGGCCTATGCGTCACTGCAATATTTGTTTTTTTTACGAACAAGAATCTCAACCAAAACTGTTGGACTGTCTCCTTTGGTTTTTGTACGACGAAAACCAAATCCCAGACGTAGGTTGGCCCCTAGTTATCAGGGCAGTACGCGACGTGGGGACTGGGCGGGAGAGAAATTTTAATTCCGAGCCGATATGACTCCAGCTTTCCAAGGAGGTCTTCCTGGGGTTGACTTAACGTTATCCTCGGGGTAGACCATGCGTCCATGTTGATTGGGTCACAATAGTGAGTCTTCGAATCTGAGATCTAGGTTGGGTCCGAGCAGATGTGATCTTTATCCCATGACGGGTGTGGAACCAGCTCTTCGGTGGTGATCACTTGAGAATCTTCTGCTAGTTCCGAAGTCGCGACGGAAGATTAGATTTGTATCATCGCGATTCATGTCCTGACAGAAGGTAGGAGTTCTGAAGTTCTCCTGCGTCTTGGTTGAGCCGAGGTTTTGACGTTCCGGCATAGAAATCATACCGACGTGGATCTGATCGTCGAAAGATGCTTTCATCGAGATTTTGTGACCACACAGCAGGACATGTATCGGCTACCAATGTCGGAGCTAAAGCCAGCAGATGTTGGGTAGGAGTCCTGATGGTCTCTTCTAGATGGTAACATGAAGAATAGGGTCACTGTGTTTACCCAGGTTTGGGCCCTGAGGACCCACAAGTATAGGGGATCAATTGTAGCTCTTTTTGATAAGAGTGCCGAACCCAACGAGGAGCAGAAGGAAATGACAAGTGGTTTTCAATAAGGTAATGTCTGCAAGTGCTGAAATTGTAAGTAGCAGAGTAGTTTGATAGCAAGGTAATTTATAATGAGCAAGTAACGATAGTAGAAACAAAAGTGCAGCAAGGTAGCCCAATCCTTTTGAGGCAAAGGACATGCCAAAACGGTCTCTTATGATAAGCAAAGCGTTCCTGAGGGTACATGGGAATTTCATCTGGTCACTTTCACCATGTTGGTTCAATTTGTGTTCGCTACTTTGATAATTTGATATGTGGGTGGACCGGTGCTTAGGTGTTGTTCTTACTTGAACAAACCTCCTACTTATGATTAACCCTCCCACAAGCATCCGCAACTATGAGAAAAGTATTAAGAATAAATTCTAACCATAGCATTAAACTTTTGGATCCAATTATTCCCTTACGGAATAGCGCATAAACTGGGGTTTAAGCTTTTGTCACTCTCGCAACCCATAGCATTCCCTTAGGCCCAAATATGGCGAAGCGTCATGTAGTTGACGTTCACATGACACCACTAAGGGAATCACAATATACATACTATCAAAATATCGAACACATATCAAGTTCACATGATTACTTGCAACATGATTTCTCCCGTGACCTCAAGAACAAAACTAACTACTAATGTCTACTACGCAACCTCTTCTTGTAGACGTTGTTGGGCCTCCAAGTGCAAAGGTTTGTAGGACAGTAGCAAATTTCCCTCAAGTGGATGACCTAAGGTTTATCAATCCGTGGGAGGCGTATGTTGAAGATGGTCTCTCTCAAACAACCCTGCAACCAAATAACAAAGAGTCTCTTGTGTCCCCAACACACCCAATACAATGGTAAATTGTATAGGTGCACTAGTTCAGCGAAGAGATGGTGATACAAGTGCAATATGGATGGTAGATATAGGTTTTTGTAATCTGAAAATATAAAAACAGCAAGGTAACTAATGATAAAAGTGAGCGTAAACGGTATTGGAATGCTTTGAAACAAGGCCTAGGGTTCATACTTTCACTAGTGCAAGTTCTCTCAACAATAATAACATAATTGGATCATATAAATATCCCTCAACATGCAACAAAGAGTCACTCCAAAGTCACTAATAGCGGAGAACAAACGAAGAGATTATGGTAGGGTACGAAACCAGCTCAAAGTTATTCTTTCCGATCAATCCATTGGGCTATTCCTATAAGTGTCACAAACAGCCCTAGAGTTCGTAGTAAAATAACACCTTAAGACACACATCAACCAAAACCCTAATGTCACCTAGATACTCCAATGTCACCTCAATTATCTGTGGGTATGATTATACAATATGCATAACACAATCTCAGATTCATCTATTCAACCAACACATAGAACCACAAAGAGTGCCCCAAAGTTTCTACCGGAGAGTCAAGACGAAAACATGTGCCAACCCCTATGCATAGGTTCATGGGCGGAACCCGCAAGTTGATCACCAAAACATACATCAAGTGAATCAATAGAATAACCCATTGTCACAACGGTTATCCCATGCAAGACATACATCAAGTGTTCTCAAATCATTAAAAGACTCAATCCGATAAGATAACTTCAAAGGGGAAACTCAATCCATTACAAGAGAGTAGAGGGGGAGAAACATCATAAGATCCAACTATAGTAGCAAAGCTCGCGATACATCAAGATCGTATCACCTCAAGAACACCAGAGAGAGAGAGAGATCAAACACATAGCTACTGGTACATACCCTCATCCCCGAGGGTGAACTACTCCCTCCTCATCGTGGAGAGCGTCGGGATGATGAAGATGGCCACCGGTGAGGGTTCCCCCCTCCGGCAGGGTGCTGGAACAGGGTCCCGATTGGTTTTTGGTGGCTACAGAGGCTTGCGACGGCGGAACTCCCGATCTATTCTGTTCTGTGATGGTTTTAGGGTATATTGGTATATATAGGAGGAAGAAATACGTCAGGGGAGCCACGAGGGGCCCACGAGGGTGGAGGGCGTGCCCAGGGAGGTGGGCGCGCCCCCTGCCTTGTGCCTTCCTCGTTGCTTCCCTTACGTACACCCCAAGTCTTCTGGATTGCTTCCGTTCCAAAAATAACTTTCTCGAAGGTTTCATTCCGTTTGGACTCCGTTTGATATTCCTTTTCTGCGAAACACTAAAACAAGGGAAAAAACAGGAACTGGCACTGGGCTCTGGGTTAATAGGTTAGTCCCAAAAATAATATAAAAGTGCATAGTAAAGCCCATTAAACATCCAAGATGGATAATATAATAGCATGAATACTTCATAAATTATAGATACGTTGGAGACGTATCAGCATCCCCAAGCTTAATTCCTGCTCGTCCTCGAGTAGGTAAATGATAAAAGAAAGAATTTATGAAGTGTGAATGCTAGCAGGTGCACAAGTTTGATCAATGATAATTTCAATCACCTTTCTAGCATTATTATATGTCATAACAGTAGCTCATATCATAAAACTTTGCATGATCAAGTAACAAACTATTCACATGTTAAAGTATAGAACATAAACTTTCTTGAAAACTAACAAACCGTGTTATTAGTCATCAAACAATTACAATTCATCTTATTTTCAGGAAGAGTCTATGTCAGAGCTTTGATTCAGCAAACTTCACATACTCAACTATCATTTAGTCTTCCATGATTGCTACCACTCAAAGCATATTTTTAGAACAAATGGTATTCATCGAACACAGAGAAAGATAGGGGCTTAATGTTTCGCCTCCCAACCTTTTACCTCAGGGGTAATGTCAACAGTAATAATTCATGCTCAAATATATTTGAATGGCCATATATGCCTAGATCTTTCCATCACATGATGCTTGCCAACTAAAGAGTAGGTTGGAATGAGAAGGAATACTACTGACTCTTGCATAAAAGTAAAGGATAGGCCCTTCGCAGAGGGAAGCAGGGATTTGCAGAGGTGCCAGAGCTCGAAGAAAAAACAGAGATGAAAATAATTTTGAGAGGTATGCTTTCATTGTCAACATAACGACCAAGAGTTCCCAATATCTTCCATACTAGATACATTATAGGCAGTTCCCACGCAGAAAGGTAAAGATTTTACTCCCCGTCCACCAACAATCACACTCCACGGCTTGTCCGAAACAACGGGTGCCGTCCAACTTTCAACAATCATGGGGGAGTTTTGTTTAAATTATTTGTGAATTTGTTTTTGATCTTTTGATCATAGGACTGGGCATCCCAGTTACCAGCCATTTTATCGTGAATGATGAGCGGAGTCCGCTCATCGTGAAAATAACCCACCTAGCATGGAAGATACTGCTAGCCCTTAGTCGCTACATGAGCGATTCGGGCATACAAAACAGATTATTATTTGAAGGTTTAGAGTTTGGCACATGCAAATTTACTTGGAACGGTAGGTAAATACCGCATATAGGTAGATATGGTGAACACTCATGAAAGAAACTTGGTTCAAGGAATTTGGATGCACAAGCAGTATTCCCGCTTAGTACAGATATTTTGGCTAGCAAAGGATTCTAAATAGCAAGCACCACATGTTAGAGGATCCGTAACAATATAACTTATACAGATATACCCAAGCATAACTCATTATGTTGTCTTCCTTGTCCAACTTCAACTAATTTGCTCAGGTTTCAAAATAATTAATGGGGATCACAATCATAGAAGATGTCCAAGATAGTATATTTATATGTGAAATCTCTCTTCCTTCAATATTCTTTCATGAATTGTTCAAGTGACCAATACAATGTTTGCTAACCTTCAAAAAATTTACCACCTCTACTTCTTATATGTGAAGTCATGACTCCCCATGGGATAAGCATATGAAACATATATAATTTCAGATTTATGACATTCAAATCATTCAACCATTTACTCATAGGATATAAGTGAAGCACACGAGTAAATGACAAACTACTCAAAAAGATATAAGTGAAGATCTATGAGTAGTTAAATAATTATGTAGCTATTGTGAAGACTCTCTCTCATTTAAGAATTTCAGATCTTGATATTTTATTCAAACAGCAAGCAAAACAAAATAAAATGACATGACGCTCCAAGCAAAACACATATCATGTGGTGAATAAAAATATAGCTCCAAGTAAGTTACCGATGAACGAAGACGAAAGAGGGGATGCCTTCCGGGGCATCCCCAAGATTAGGCTCTTGGTTGTCCTTGAATATTACTTTGGGGTGCCTTGGGAATCCCCAAGCTTAGGCTCTTGCCACTCCTTATTCCATAGTCCATCGAATCTTTACCCAAAACTTGAAAACTTCACAACACAAAACTCACCAGAAAACTCGTGAGCTCCGTTAGCGAAAGAAAACAAAGCACCACTTCAAGTTACTGTAATGAACTCATTCTTTATTTGTATTGGTGTTAAATCCACTGTATTCCAACTTCTCTATGGTTTATAAACTATTTTACTAGCCATAGATTCATCAAAATAAGCAAACAACACACGAAAAACAGAATCTGTCAAAAACAGAACAGTCTGTAGTAATATGTAACTAACGCAAACTTCTGGAACTAAACAAATTCTACCAAAATAGAAAGACCTAGATAATTTGTTTATTGATCTACTGCAATTGGAATCAGTATTTTATCACGTTATGGTGATTTTAAACAATTGTTTTCGCGAACAGAAAGTTTCTGGAATTTTCAGCAAGAACAAATAACTATCATCCAAGAAGATCCTATAGGTCTTACTTGGCAAAAACACTAATTAAAACATAAAACCACATCTAAACAGAAGCTAGATGGATTACTTATTCCTAAACAGAACCAAAAAGCAAGAGACTAAAATAAAATTGGGTTGCCTCCCAACAAGCGCTAACGTTTAACGCCCCTAGCTAGGCATGATGATTTCAATGATGCTCACGTAAAAGATAAGAATTGAAACATAAAGAGAGCATCATGAAGAATATTACTAGCACATTTAAGTCTAACCCACTTCCTATGCATAGGGATTTTGTGAGCAAACAACTTATGGGAACAATAATCAACTAGCATCGGAAGGTAAAACAAGCATAACTTCAAGATTTTAAGCACATAGAGAGGAAACTTGATATTATTGCAATTCTTACAAGCGTATATTCCTCCCTCATAATAATTTTCAGTAGCATCATGAATGAATTCAACAATATAACCAGCACCTAAAGCATTCTTTTCATGATCTACTTGCAAAGAAAATTTACTACTCTCCACATAAGCAAAATTCTTCTCATTCGGAATAGTGGGAGTATCATAAGAGACTTGAATATTATAAATTGTTTCCACATTAAAAGAGTAATGTTCAGAGAAAGGGTACTCATAATCATGACAAGTTTTATAAATATAATCATCACTACTCTTTATATCATAAGTTTCATCACAATAATCATCATAAGTAGCAACTTTGTTCTCATCATAATCAATTGAAACCTCTTCCGAAATAGTGGATACATCACTAAATAAAGTCATGACCTCTCCAAATCCACTTTCATAAATATTATAAGATTCAAGATCCTCCAAAATAGTGGGATCATTACTTCCTAAAGTTGACACTCTTCCAAACCCACTTTCATCAATATAATCATCATAGGTAGAAGGCATGCTATCATCATAACAACTTTGCATATCAAAACTTGGGAGGCTAAAAATATCATCTTCATTAAATGTAGCATCCCCAAGCTTGGGACAAACATTAATTGCAGCAAATATATTCTCAAAAACATCATCTTCTTCAAACATAGCATCCCCAAGCTTGGGACTTTTTATATCATAAGCATAATCACTCTCATCATTAATAGTATGGATAGCACCAATAGTATAGCAATTATCATATTCTTCCAAGCAAATGCCAAAAAGATTTTCAAGATCATAAGAAGTATCATTATCTTCCCAATCATAATCATCACAACAAGCAATAGGCATAACGAGATCATCATCAAGTGCATCATCTTCCACAATTATTTTTGATTCATCTTCATGAGGCACAACAATAATAGGAGCAACATTATTTGGGAGAGATATCTTTTTACCTATCTTCCTTTTCCTTTTCTTCTTCTTCACCACATCATGTGTGGGTTCAATCCTATTTTTGAAGCTCCTTATTAATGAGATTGGTTGAATAGAAGGCTCCTCCTCGTTACCTGATTCATCATATGAAATAATAGGAGAATATTGGGAAGTCTCTTCCCTTTCGTTAGCATTCTCTTCATCTTCTATTTGTTTTCTTTTCTTTATGTAATTGGCAATATAAGGATTTTCAATGCAATTCACCGCACAATACATATAAATTTCTTCTAGATCAAAATGAAGAACTCTATCAAGGGCAAATTCTGGAATAACCTTAGTTATACATTTCATTTCTCCATAACCCAAGAGCAAACTAAGTTCATTATGATGTGCAAGGGAAATCAAGTCATCACAATTTTTGGACACGATACGATCATGAAACAATTTGCATTGGGTACTAAAATGATCACGTTTCATTGCAAAGTTCACAAGTACGGCTAAGAAAGTTTAAATTTTCAGCACAAACATCTAGCCTCTCTTGCAACCATTTAGTTTCTAAGTGCTTATGCCTCTTGCAATATCTATCTTCCCTATTTGATGTGTACTTGCAAACCCAATGTACTCCACAAAAATTGACATGTTTATAGGAGACATTATCATCATGACTAGTGCAATCATCATTAGTACCATGGATATTCAAGGAGTTCATACTAACAACATTGCAATCATGCTCATCATTCAAAGATTTAGTGCCAAACATTTTAATGCATTCTTCTTCTAACACTTTGGCACAATTTTCCTTTCCATCATACTCACAAAAGATATTAAAAAGATGAAGCGTGTGAGGCAAACTCAATTCCATTTTTTGTAATTTTATTTTATAAACTAAACTAGTGCTAAAACAAGAAACAAAAAGATTTGATTGCAAGATCTAAAGATATACCTTCAAGCACTCACCTCCCCGGCAATGGCGCCAGAAAAGAGCTTAGTTGACGGGGTGTGAGTGCCGCTTACCTAGCCTCCCTGGCAACGGCGCCAGAAAAGAGCTTGATGTCTACTACGCAACCTTCTTCTTGTAGACGTTGTTGGGCCTCCAAGGGCAGAGGTTTGTAGCACAGTAGCAAATTTCCCTCAAGTGGATGACCTAAGGTTTATCAATCCGTGGGAGGCGTAGGTTGAAGATGGTCTCTCAAACAACCCTGCAACCAAATAACAAAGAGTCTCTTGTGTCCCCAACACACCCAATACAATGGTAAATTGTATAGGTGCACTAGTTCAGCGAAGAGATGGTGATACAAGTGCAATATGGATGGTAGATATAGGTTTTTGTAATCTGAAAATATAAAAACAGCAAGGTAACTAGTGATAAAAGTGAGCGTAAACGGTATTGCAATGCTTTGAAACAAGGCCTAGGGTTCATACTTTCACTAGTGCAAGTTCTCTCAACAATAATAACATAATTGGATCATATAAATATCCCTCAACATGCAACAAAGAGTCACTCCAAAGTCACTAATAGCGGAGAACAAACGAAGAGATTATGGTAGGGTACGAAACCACCACAAAGTTATTCTTTCTGATCAATCCATTGGGCTATTCCTATAAGTGTCACAAACAGCCCTAGAGTTCATAGTAAAATAACACCTTAAGACACACATCAACCAAAACCCTAATGTCACCTAGATACTCCAGTGTCACCTCAAGTATCCGTGGGTATGATTATACGATATGCATCACACAATCCCAGATTCATCTATTCAACCAACACATAGAACCTCAAAGAGTGCCGCAAAGTTGCTACCGGAGAGTCAAGACGAAAATGTGTGCCAACCCCTATGCATAGGTTCATGGGAGGAACCCGCAAGTTGATCACCAAAACATACATCAAGTGAATCAATAGAATAACCCATTGTCACCATGGTTATCCCACACAAGACATACATCAAGTGTTCTCAAATCATTAAAAGACTCAATCCGATAAGATAACTTCAAAGGGGAAACTCAATCCATTACAAGAGAGTAGAGGGGAGAAACATCATAAGATCCAACTATAGTAGCAAAGCTCGTGATACATCAAGATCGTATCACCTCAAGAACACGAGAGGGACAGATCAAACACATAGCTACTGGTACATACCCTCAGCCCCGAGGGTGAACCACTCCCTCCTCGTCATGGAGAGCGCCGGGATGATGAAGATGGCCACCGGTGAGGGTTCCCCCCTCCGGCAGGGTGCCGGAACAGGGTCCCGATTGGTTTGTGGTGGCTACAGAGGCTTGCGGCGGCGGAACTCCCGATCTATTCTGTTCCCCGATGGTTTTAGGGTATATTGGTATATATAGGAGGAAGAAATACGTCAGGGTAGCCACGAGGGGCCCACGAGGGTGGAGAGCGTGCCCAGGGGGTGGGCGCCCCCTGCCTCGTGCCTTCCTCGTTGCTTCCCTTACGTACACCACAAGTCTTCTGGATTGCTTCCGTTCCAAAAATAACTTTCCCGAAGGTTTCATTCCGTTTGTCTCCGTTTGATATTCCTTTTCTGCGAAACACTGAAACAAGGGAAAAAACAGGAACTGGCACTAGGCTCTGGGTTAATAGGTTAGTCCCAAAAATAATATAAAAGTGCATAGTAAAGCCCATTAAACATCCAAGATGGATAATATAATAGCATGCATACTTCATAAATTATAGATACGTTGGAGACGTATCAGCATCCCCAAGCTTATATCCTGCTCGTCCTCGAGTAGGTAAATGATAAAAGAAAGAATTTATGAAGTGTGAATGCTAGCAGGTGCACAAGTTTGATCAAATAATTTCAATCACCTTTTTTCTAGCATTATTATATGTCATAACAGTAGCTCATATCATAAAACTTTGCATGATCAAGTAACAAACTATTCACATGTTAAAGTATAGAACATAAACTTTCTTGAAAACTAACAAACCGTGTTATTAGTCATCAAACAATTACAATTCATCTTATTTTCAGGAAGAGTCTATGTCAGAGCTTTGATTCCACAAACTTCACATACTCAACTATCATTTAGTCTTCCATGATTGCTACCACTCAAAGCATATTTTTAGAACAAATGGTATTCATCGAACACAGAGAAAGATAGGGGCTTAATGTTTCGCCTCCCAACCTTTTACCTCAGGGGTAATGTCAATAGTAATAATTCATGCTCAAATATATTTGAATGGCCATGTATGCCTAGATCTTTCCATCACATGATGCTTGCCAACTAAAGAGTAGGTTGGAATGAGAAGGAATACTACTAACTCTTGCATAAATGTAAAAGATAGGCCCTTCGCAGAGGGAAGCAGGGATTTGCAGAGGTGCCAGAGCTCGAAGCAAAAACAGAGATGAAAATAATTTTGAGAGGTATGCTTTCATTGTCAACATAACGACCAAGAGTTCCCAATATCTTCCATACTAGATACATTATAGGCAGTTCCCACGCAGAAAGGTAAAGATTTTACTCCCCCTCCACCAACAATCACACTCCACGGCTTGTCCGAAACAACGGGTGCCGTCCAACTTTCAACAATCCTGGGGGAGTTTTGTTTAAATTATTTGCGAATTTGTTTTTGATCTTTTGATCATAGGACTGGGCATCCCAGTTACCAGCCATTTTCTCGTGAATGATGAGCGGTAAACATGTGGAATCTTTGAATATGCCTTGAAGTGTGCGCCAAGCCTTTGGAATATTCTATCTTGAGTATGCCAAGGGCCACGGTAAACACGACCCATTTTCCGGTTGTTGGTTGGACCTCGGCCCAGCCCACAAATGGTAGGCCGATGTGGTGAGTACTCCATAATCCAGGACAACGTCCAATGGGACCTGCATTGTCCACCAATGTAGGAGCTAAATCCGACAGATCTCGAGTAGGGGGTCCCGAGCTGGTGGTCTCGGCTAGATGGTAAAAGGAGGAAAAGGGACACGGTGTTTACCTAGGTTTGGGCCCTCTCGAAGAGGTAATGCCTGCTACTTGTAAACTGTGTTGGGATTTTTCCCAAAGAGGGGGGAGAAGCAGTATACTAGAGATAAGTATTTCCCTCAGTGAGAACCAAGGTTATCAAACCAATAAGAGAGCCAAGCAAACTCTCGTCGTAAGCACCTGCACACACAAAAGTAAATACTTGCACCCAACGCGGGCAAGAGGGTTGTCAATCCCCTTGAACTCGTTACTTGCAAGGATCAAATCTTGGATAGGTAGATAAATAAATTGCAAAACAAAATAAAAGTAAATAAATTGCAACAAAGTATTTTTAGTTTTTATAATATGGTAAAAGTAGACCCAGGGGCCATAGTTTTCACTAGATGCTTTTCTCTCGCACACATAGCATACGATAGGTAAACAAATTACTGTTGTGCAATTGATAGAAAAGCGCATAGTTATGACGTTATTCATGGCAATGATCACACATATAGGCATCACATCCGTGAAAAGTAGACCGACCCCTGCCTGCATCTTCTACTATTACTCCACCAATCGATCACTATCCAACATGCATCTATGGTATTAAGTTCATGATAAACAGAGTAATGCTTTAAGCACCTCTCCCACTGAAGATAAATCAATCTAGTTGGCCAAACCAAACAGGTAGATCGGAGAGAAATACAAAGCTATCTAAATAATGCATAATAAAGTTCAGAAAAGACTCAATTAATTTCAATGAATAATCTAATCATAAACCACAATTCATTGAATCCCAACAAACACACCGCCAAAGAGGATTACATCTGATAGAACTCCAAGAAGATCAAGGAGAACATTGTATTGAAGATCAAAGAGAGAGAAGAAGCCATCTAGCTACTAGCTATGAACCCGTAGGTCTATCGTAAACTACTCACGCATCATCAGAAGGCGGCAAGGATGATGTAGAAGTCCCCCGTGATCAATTCCCCCTCCGGCAAAGTACCAGAAAAGACCTCCAGATGGGATCGCGAAAGAGCAGAAGCTTGTGGAAGCTGAAAAATTGTTTCGGGTGGCTCTCTGGGGTTTCCTAATATTTGAGAATTTATAGAAATGGAATTAGGTCAAACGGAGTCACGTGGGGCCCACGAGGTAATAGGGCGCGCCCCCTGGGCGTGCCTTATGGTCTTGTCGTCTCCTCGTTTGTCCTCTGGTCTCCTCCCGAAGCTTCTAGGGTCTCTTATGTCCAGAAAAAAAATCCTCAAAAAGTTTATAGCGTTTTCACTCTGTTTGATATAGATTTTCTGGGAAAAAACAAGCAGAAAAGAGCAACTGGCACTAGCACTGGGTTTAAGCTAGTTCCCAAAAATGATATAAAATAGCATAAAAATGCATATAAAGCATCCAAGATTGATAATATAATAGCATGAAATAAAAAAATAGATATGTTGGAAACGTATCAACATCCCCAAGCTTAATTCCTGCTTGTCTTCGAGTAGGTAAATGATAAAAACAGAATTTTTAATGTGAAACACTACCTAACATGTGTATCATGTAATCTCTTTACGGTATAATCATTGAGAAATGATGTAGTAACAATATCAACATAATAATATCCATGAATATAAGAAACATAATCATTACTTTATCGAAATATACGATCCTCAACGAATGTTATCCCCACTCATTTTATCATGCTTGCGTGGCATGACTCCGCCTTCAGCGCATAAATACAAATCATGAGCACCGCGGTGTCAAAGCAGGCAATTGGATCGTACTTCTAGCGCTCTTCAGCATTTTGAACCCCGTGCAATACATGAGCGTGAGCCATGGATATAACACTATATGTGGAATATAATGCGGTGATAGAGATGAATAAGGGAAGTCAAAAAGGAAGAAAGTCTCGTATCGACGCGGCTAATCAACGGGCTATGGAGATGCCCATCAATCAATGTTAATACGAGGAGTAGGGATTTCCATGCAACGGATGCACTAAGAGCTATAAGTATATGAAAGCTCAACGGAAACTAAGTGGGTGTGCATCCAACTTGCTTGCTGATGAAGACCTCGGGCATTCGAGGAAGCCCATCATCGGAATATACAAGCCAAGTTTTATAACGAAAAATTCTCACTAGTATATGAAAGTGACAACTCAGGAGACTCTCTATATGAAGAACATGGTGCTACTCTAGGGCACAAGTGTGATAAAAGGATAGTAGCATTGCTCTTTCTCTATTTTTCTCTCATTTTTTGTGGGCTCTTTTTGTCCTTTTTTATTTTTTAGTCTAGACTCTCATCCCGACCTGTGGGGAATCATAGTCTCCATCATCCTTTCCTCACTGGGACAATGCACTAATAATGATGATCATCACACTTTTATTTATTTACAACTCGATAATTAGAACAATATGACTCTATATGAATGCCTCTGGCGGTGTACCAGGATGTGCAATGATTCTAGCATAACATGTATAATAATGATGAACGGTGGCAGTGACACAAATATTATGTCAGATCTATGATCATGCAAAGCAATATGACAATTAATACGTATGTCATGATAACAGAACAGTGAAAGTTGTATGGCAATATATCTCGAAATGACTATGAAAATGTCATAATATGTAGGTATGGTGGCTATTTTGAGGAATATATAAGGAGACTTATGTGTGATAGAGCGTATCATATCACGGTGTTTGGACGCATCGGCAAAATTTGCACCGACTCTCGAGGTGAGAAAGAAAATGCACGGTACCAAAGAGGCTAGCAAATTGCAAAAGGATAAGAGTGCGTATAATCCATGGATTAGTCATAAAGAACTCACATACTTATTGTGAAAGCCCATTAGCCCTCGAAGCAAAGTACTACTCGCATGCCACTAGGGAATTGGTTGGTAGGAGTTAACCATCGTGCGCATCCAATTATAACGGCACTCAAGGATTTTAATTAGAAATACAAATGATCAAACCTCCTCACCATGCCATGACCAACACTTAGACGAGAAGTTAATAACAAGCTTTAATACCGATATTTCTACTAACCAATGATCATGAACCTATATCCTTTCATATTACGACATCAATATCATTAAACCATGCATTTCCTTTTTAGTGATCCACATGAAAGTTTCTATTATATCCGCCTTGAATAACTATCCTTTATGGACTAGTCTTATAACCCGTGCATATATGTTTTGTTTCTTTCTTTCTCGTTTCTCAAGGTTTTTGTATTCTTTTTTCGTTTCTTTGTCTTTTGTAGGTATTCTTTTTCTTTCCGCTTTTTCTTATGTTTCTTTTGCTTTTCACTCTACATTTTATGTATATGTAAAAAACATTTTTCTAATACACATTAACTTTTTCCAATATAAATTTACCATTTTTTCTATAGACATTTTCAACATTTCTTAAATGTTTGATTAACATTTTTCAAATACAAGATTACCATGTTTTTAATATATTGTCTACATTTTTATACACACTTTTAAACATTTTGAAATTATTGATTAACATTTTCCAAATACAAGTTTAAGCTTTTAACACATGATCAACATTTTTCCTATACACATTTAACATGCTTGATTAACATTTTTCAAACACTAGTTCAACATTTTTTCAAATGCTTCGTTAATATTTTTAAATACATGATTAAAAACATTTCATCATAATTTTAACACATGGTCAATATTTTCTCCATACACATTTAACATTTATCAAATTCTTGATTAAATATTTAAAAATACTTTTTCAACATTTTTTCAAATACTTGATTAACATTTTTATATACATGATCAAAAAAATTCATCATTTTTATTGCATCATTAACATTTTTTCTATACACATTTAACATTTTTCATATGCTTCATTAACATTGTAAAATACTTGTTCAATATTTTTTCAAATGGTTGATTAACATTTTTACATACATGATAAAAAAATCATAATTTTTTATTACATGGTCAACATTTTTTCTATACACATTTAATATTTTCCAAATGCTTGATTAACATTTTTCAAATAGTAATTTCACTTTTTTTTCAAATGCTTGGGTAAAAAATTCAAATACAAGATTAAATTTTTCCATATGGATCTTATTTTTTTGTATACTATCTTTGCATACATGATAAACATTTTCCCTATCCACATTTAAAATTTTCAAATTCTTGGTCAACATTTTTCAAATGTATGATGTAGAATGATTTTTGTAATATGTTTTTAGAATAGTTGGAAGTATAAACAAACATACAAACAGAAAGCAAGAAGCGAAAACCAAAAATATGAAAAAACGAAAACAAAAGACAAGGCTGAATACAGGAGCACTAATTTGCCGCACACGCGCGGCAAGTAGGATGTACCGCAAACTCGGAGAGCAACTAGTTGACGAGCGCTCCTTCGGAAGCCTCGCAACGATCAATTACGAATGGGCTGAGAGCGCATCACTTGGCGCGTACTCAGCCACCGCCACGTGTCGCGCTTTGGCGCTCCCTTTCTGATTTTGTTTGTTTATTTTTTTCGCACGCGTTTTCGGCTTTTTAGATGTCTTTTCTTCGGTTTTTCCAACTTTTCGGTTTTCCACCGATATTTCCTAGGTTTTGGATAAAAAAATGATTTTTTTGCGCGAAAAAACGTGTTTTCTCTGTTCTTTCTTCTGTGAGAGGCACGATTTTGTTTCCACGACAGGCACGGCCGTGCCTCTCGAAAACCAAAAAAACGTATTTTCTCTTCTTCTTTTTCTTGCGTGAGAGGCACAGTTTTGATTCACGAGAGGCACGGGTTTGCTTTGAGAGGCACGACCGTTTCTCTCGGAAACGAAAAAAAAACACGTTTTTCTTTCCCTTCATGAGAGACATGTTTTTTGCTTCCGCAAGAGGCACGGAAACGAAAAAGCGTGTTTTATTTTTTTTTTCTTCCGCCACGGCCGTGCCTCTCGGAAACGGTTTCCAGACAGGAAAAAAGGTGCTCCTGGTTCGGCTTTTTGGAGAAAAAAATTCATCAAAACCTATCAACATATGATCTAGTTTTGAAGATCTCGACGCGAAGAATCAAACGGTGAAAACGGTTCAAGATTTGGACGCATAGTTTAAGAGATAAAACGTTTTGAATAAATGGGTCTACGAAAAAGGAAAAACTCTCAGGTTGCGACAAGTGACGCATGCAGCGCACCACTTATCACAACGTAGAGAGGTGGGAGTGATCTTCAAAACAGTACTCCTCAATTAGTGATTTTGGCAAACTCGTACGCAGCGCAAAACCCCGCGCTAGATTAAGTGGATCGGGCCATCTACACACTGCATGTTTCTATGAACTTCCAAACTAGTTTATGAAGCTTCGGTCTGTTATTTCCTTTGTTTTGTTTTTTTGTTCCGCTTTGTCCGGTTTTTCTTCATTTTTTTTGTAAAATTTAAACTTAAAATTTTCTTTTTCTTTTTAAAATTTTCCCCGTATGCATGAACTTTTTCCCAATTTGATTTTTTTAATCTGTGATATTTTTGTGAACTTTTTTCAACTTCGGAATATTTTCAAATTCAAATTCACGACTTTTTCGTTTTTTCAATTATTTTCTAATCCGCGGACCTTTTCAAATTTACAAACTATTTTCAAATTTTTATATTTTTGAATTTACAAAAAATGAATATTTAATGAACTGTTTTTCAAAAGTCAACGGTCAACTCTCCCGGTCAACAGTTGAACAATCGTGGTCAAGGGTCAACCAATGACCAGGGGATGTAGCGTTCTAGCGAGTTGGCAGCGAAGCAAGCGACCGAGCCAACTGGGCCGTGGCACGCGCGCTAACTCTGCAAACGCCCGCTCATGGTGTCGAATAAGGAGCGCGATGGCTCAAGCTTGAGCTACATTATGGAGGAGGTGAAGCACTTAATGGCGTCTGATCAGGTGATATCACTAACGAAGATTCCCTGTTGCCAAAACGCTGTCAACCACCTCATGGCTAGGTATGGATGTCTGGAAGGACGTACTGTAGTTTGGCTGTGGCTGGGTAGAAACCTGGATGAGCTCGAAGGTCCTATATTATATAGGATTGTAATACTGAAGTAGTTCAAGTAATATACTCCTTTTCCCCACAAAAGAAAACACTGCGAGCGCCCACGTGACAACCAACGCTGAAACCGCTAAATAGGGGCTCCTCCATAGGAGCTCTGATGGAGAGATTACTCATGCACAGGGGTGCCCCGACAGGGCTGGCGCATTTGCTGGCACCGAAACAGTGCGACGTAAAAAGCCTTGAGCGTTTGTGATTGTGTAGCGCGCAGCGATGGATACGATCATTTTTTGAAATCTTTTCACATTTCTTGGAATTTGTGAACAATTGTTGAAATTCGCGAACACATTTTGAAGATTTTTCAAAATTCCAATTTTTTTTTGAAATATGTGAACATTGTTTGAAATTGCGAACATTTTTTGAAAATTTGAACGGAATTTTGAAATTCCAAAGATTTTTTTGAGAAAAGGTGAACAATTTTTAAAATTCCAAACAATTTTTGAAAACATGATTTTTTGAAACACGAGCATTTTTGGAATTAATGAACAAATTGGGCCGGCCCATGCCTGCTTTCTTTCTTTTTCTTTTGTTCTTCTTTCTTTTCATTATTTACTTTTTATTATCGTTTTGTATTTTTAGTTCTTTTCATCATGTTATTCTTTACCTTTGTTTTAGGGAAAATACACAAACATTTTTCTCCAAAGTATAGGAACATATATCCACACATTTATGTGAACTTTTTGTAGTACACATATTTTTTTGTATATATGGAGATTTTTAAATATGAAATGAATATTTGATGTCATAAAGATAAACATTTATATGGAGTATGTGAATATATTTTATATCTTTCACCATCATAAAACATGATCATGTACTAAAAAAAGTTCTTGGAACTTCTGAATTTTTTCCATATTATTTCAATGGCTAATGTTAACTTTAAACTCTCATATTCACATCAAAACGAATAATGTATGAAAGTAAAGCCATGGCACAAAAAAGTAAAAGAAATGGAAAAAGAGGAAGAGAAACATGTCAAAAGCTATAAGAGGAACCGAGCCTGCAACCTTTGTAGCATAGCACTTTCGTGTAAGTATCTCAATAGTTATCGTCCCAGCGAAGAGCGGAGGAGAGTATTGTGAGTGGCAGTTCACATACAAGTTGTCACCAATCTTGTACAAAGTAACTATCTGAAAATTTGCAGATGGTATTACATGTTCCATGAAACAAATATACTAGAGTGGTGAAAGAGTTGATAGTTGCAGCGAGAATAATAAAGAGCTTAAAGAAAATAACATAAAGCAAAGTGGCTGAAAGTGAATGGTTGTTGTCTGCAATAGAGAGATTTGGTGCGGAGAAACTTCAGATCGTGGTGTACATCAAGTGTGTTAGTGCGACGGTAATACTGGTTACCTTGTATTGTGAATCTAGTGCATAGATTCTTTGTTCGGTAGGTGGTTGAACTCCTCCACGTCGGATTCATTCTCCCCTATAGTCCTGCTTCGGTGTTTCCATTAGATGGTTATATCCGCAATTAAGGTCATTAGGCTGGAACAATGCTTTAGGTTTCATGGATCATTGTGATCTCATATTGTCTCCGTTCTTCATAGATATCAATATCTGTCACCTGTAGGCCACTGATGCACTAAACAATATATGTTACTTGTATAGGTCTTCAAATCATGTTGTATGGTCCTTTAAATTGGATAACATGCATTACGTGCACCATAGATAAATAACTTACTGAACAATCATAGAACTATAATCACAAATGACTACATATAGAATAGGCACAAATGACTCTCAGCAATCCCCTAAATCTTGCACGCCTAGGGGGAAGAGGGGGATAACCAAACATCTTAGAGATCAAACAAAGGGAAAACATCTCACTAATATCACAAAGATCAATAATGAGATGAATACTTAGATGAGTCTTGATCTCAAAATGAGCACACATGTGCCCGCGAAAGACAAGGCTCGCGACAAGGTAGCTCAACTTATTTTGAACACAACTCTTCGGCATGACAAGTGCATGCTTTAATGGACATAGGTGTTGAAATATATGACCCGTCTCACTCCATCGGTTCGAATGATTTGGTTGGAGCATAAATTCAATATGATATTCGAGACAAGAAGGTCTTAAGTTGACGAGTTCAATAATCGGAATAGAAGCTTCTACCCCGACCCATGCATCTTTTGGAGAGACTATTGGGTCTTTACTTGTTTCCTTTTTTAGTTGGAGGTGTTTAGCTGTTGTACGGTTGTATCATACACAACCATATAGGAACGCAAGTTGAGCGTAACTCAGATGGCCAGGTTTCTTGTGATGGAACCAGCCTATCAGGGTTCAAGTTTTAGACTTGGCACTGGTCCTTACATTACGCCTGTGCTGTCTCGGTATCTTGGACATGCTCATAGGCGTAGGTTGTGCGTGCGTTGGGTGAATGTATGTGAGCATCTTTGATTATTCTGCGTTAAAAACATATATAGATTTAAAAAAAATATTTACAGGAAAAAATGAAGAAGAAAAATTACCTTTCACCGGGTCCTTTTCTCTCTTAAAAACTCTCAAGTCTAAATGTTACTTCCTCCGACTTGGCGAGCATTATACCAACCCTGGTGTGCATCACGAAGAAGGCACAGTGCATGTATATTTGGATACAGCTCATATTTGGATGAGCAATTCTTGCAGGCTTGCACCCGCGTCTCAAGGTTTATTAACCTGTTAATCTCTTACTCCATGCACCGAACCTTCGGTCTATTTCTCCCTGCCACAAATCATCTCATTATTCGTGGACAGCTTGATGTGATGTTCTATCAGCATTTTCTGACTCTTGTTAGCAAGGCCCATTGTAAGCGTCTTTGACAAACAAAGTTCAATTAAGCGCTTAACCGAAAATCTGTGGTAATGAATGCCGGTTGGCATCATATGCATAGGACGGAAAGATAAGTTTCTTGTTTGCCAGACACGTGCGAAGTATCACTGTACTCCTTGGCGTTCCTTGCAAGAGAGCAAAGCAGCTAGCTAGGTTTCTAATAATAGGTCTCTAATTTTTTAGATCTACAACTAGGACTACTGTTTAAAGTCATGGTTGAGAAGGGCCGCTTAATTGAACTTTGTATCGCCGGTCTGCCAACTATGATTTTGTTCAAGGTAGGTCATCTGTTGTTAATGAACGAAAGTTGCGCGCGTGGAAATTTAACAAAGCAGCTTTCCATGAATTCGTATGTCCAAAATCTTGGAACAGTGCTTTGTACCATTGTGCATTGTGGAATTAGCGTCGTAAGAGCTACAACCGGACCTCTCAAACACGCGTCATACGTCTGGGCGGGCCGCCCCGTGCCAAAAGGGTCTCAAACGCCCGGGTTGACCGGCACCCCCATATCCAGCCCAAATATGGGGCGGATATGGAGCGCCCGGGCATGCCCGCCACGTCGGACCCAATAGCCCGACCCCACCCCAAATTGCACCAAATCCACCAAACCCTTCCTCCTTCTCCCGCCGCCCTCCAACCAGTCCTGCGGCCGGACCCTCGCCGGCCTCCACCCTTGCTCCCAATCCTCACCTCCGGTCCCAATCCACTGCTGGAGATGTCGCCCAGCCCGGCCCACACCGCCACGATGGAGACGCAGTCCGCCTTGTCCGTCGGCGGCGTGATTTCTTCCGCGGTGACTTGCAAGGCGGAGAACGTCGCCTGCAAGTTGCGGCGACGCCGACATCAAGAGAGGGACGCGGCGGCGGCGGCGCAGGGAGGTTCAGACGTGGTGGAGCAGTTGTCTCCTCCGTCGCGCCCGAATCACTGCACCCCTTCCCTCCAAGCGCCTACACGGATTACGTTGTCCGACCCCCTTGGGACACACGATGATCCGAGCGCCGGCTGGGCCATTCCGGACAGCTTTCCACCCACGAAAATGCCGGCGGTCGACGTGTGTGACTCGCCGCAGCTTGTTCGGGCGCGGATGAGCGTGGGCTCCGGCAATGCCCGGGCTGCCCTCAACATGTTCGACGGAATGACCGAACAAGAGTCAATGTGTTTTCTTTGCTATTGTCCAATCATATTTTAGCATAGACCATTAGTTCATTTCGCTCAAGATGAATGCTTGAAAATCTTAATCATGTAGGAGGCGTTCTTGTCGAACATGATCAGTGACAATGAAGAACCAACCGAAATGGAGTATGAATTGGAGGCCACCACAGCATTTGAAGTTGGGACAACATCTGATCCCAATCCGAGCAAGAAGAAGAAGAATAAGAAGAAGACCAAGACGCTGAAGGCAAGAGGTCCGACATTCTCAAGATTTGAGGACATCTTGTTGGTCAAAGCTTGGTTGGCCACAACGATGGATCCAATATGCGGCACCGAGCAAAAGGGGGACACCTATTGGACGAAGATTTGGAAGGAGTATCACGAGCAACAGGAGTATGTGGAGCCGCATCCTATCGTGACCACTAGCAATGTGGCATCTCTCCAACATCGTTGGGGGATCATTCAAGGGGAAGTGAAAAAGTACGCCGGCTACTACTAACCAACGCCCTCAAAGTGGGATAGGAGCCGCAACTCACGTAAGCTCGATTGCCTCATCTTGTTCATCCATTGCATATGCTTCTTGTGTTTGCATTATCATGCTCATCCATATGTTGTTTGCTAGACGGCGGTGGCGGCCACTTTGTATCATGAGGTGGAGAAGAAGCCATTTGCTTTTAGCCATTGTGGGTCATATTAAATGGCAAGCCGAAGTGGAACCAAGTTGTGGCCGACCTCAAGTCCGACAAGAAGAGGAATGATGGCTCAAGGTCCAACCAATCAATTAGGTTGGACGATGAAGAGGACGATGTTGTCGTTGAGAATGGAAAAGCCATCGTGCCAAAGGACAACCGCAAGTCATGGGAAACAAGTGGGAGAAGGCACGTGCCGCCCGTGATGCCGCGGCTACCAAAATTTGGTCCACATGGACGGGCATTTTTTAGTGAGGGAGAACAAGAAGGAGGAGAGGTACAAGCTCATGTTGGATGCGCAAAAGGAAAGGATGGAGTGGGACTGGAAGAGGGCGGAGAAGAAGCTAGAAATTGAGAGGGAGAAGATCGAGTTGGAGAAGCAACAAGCGGCGATCAAATGGGAGTTCGAGAAGGCCAAGACATTTGGCGACATAGAGCTTGAGAAGAAGAGGTTGCAACTCGCACGGGACACAGAAGATGCGAGGATCATGTTGGCGGACGAGACCCTCTTGGCTGAGCATGCGAAGAAGTGAAGAAGGAGATCAACGACCGGAGGGACTACAAGGAGGTGAGGGCGGCTGCGACTCGAATGCAGGCAGAGGAGGCGGACCGGATGCAGTCGGAGTAGGCAGCCCGGATGCAGGCAGCCCGGATGCAGGCAGAGCAGGACGAGCAGAACGCATTCCGCTTGGAGCAGGACGCATTCCCCTCGGTGCAGGCGCCCAGCCAGTGATCCGAGGCCATCCATCACGATCGGACATTGATTTCATTTTGCCATGTCCGGTTTGTTGAACTATGATTTGCTTTGGTTTGTTTCGAACTTTGGCATTCGGACAGTTTGTACCGTATGATCGACGTGCATGGATTGCATGGATTTGAGAATCGGAATTTGCGGTATGTGGATTGATGTCTACTATGCAACTTTATTGTTGTAGACACGTGTTGGGCCTCCAAGAGCAGAGTTTTGGAGGACAATAGCAATTTTCCCTCAAGTGAATGACCTAAGGTTTATCAATCCGTGGGAGGCGTAGGATGAAGATAGTCTCTCTCAAACGATCCTGCAACCAAATACAAGAAATCTCTTGTGTCCCCAACACATCCAATACAATGGCAAATTGTATATGTGCACTAGTTCGGCGAAGAGATGGTGATAAAAGTGTAATATGGATGGTAGAAATATATTTTTATAATCTGAATAAATAAAAAAGAAAGGTAGCAAATAGTAAACAGGCACAAAAACGGTATAGCAATGCTTGAAAATGAGGCCTAGGGTCCTTACTTTTGCTAGTGCAATCTCTCAACAGTGCTAACACAATTGGATCATATAACCACCCCTCAAAGTGTGATGAAGAATCACTCCAGAGGTCCTATCTAGCGGAGAACATAAGAATAAATTGTTTGTAGGATACGAAACCACCTCAAAGCTATTCTTTCCGTTTGATCTATTCAAGAGTTCGTACTAAAATAACATAAAGCTATTCTTTCCGTTCGATCTATCCTAGAGTGCATACTAAAATAACACCAAAGCAAATTCATATTCATAATACTCAATCCAACACAAAGAACTTCAAAGAGTGCCCCAAGATTTCTACCGGAGAAACAAAGACAAGAACGTGCATCAACCCCTATGCATAGATTACCTCAATGTCACCTCGGGAATCCGCGAGTTGAGTGCCAATACATATATCAAGTGAATCAATACGATACCCCATTGTCACCATGAGTATTCAATTGCAAGACATATATCAAGTGTTCTCAAATCCATAAAATTATTCAATCCGATAACGATGAAATCTCAAAGTGAAAACTCAATTCATCACAACAAGATAGAGAGGGGAAAACACCTTATGATCCGACTATATTAACAAAGCCCGCAATACATCAAGATCGTGACATCTCAAGAACACGAGAGAGAGAGAGAGATTAAACACATAGCTACTCGTACAAACCCTCAACCCCGAGGGTGGACTACTCCCTCCTCATCGTGGTGGCCGCCGGGATGATGAAGATGGCCACCGAAGATGATTCCCCCCTCCGGCAGGGTGCCGGGACGGGGTCTAGATTGGTTTTCGGTGGCTACAGAGCCTTGCGGCGGCGGAACTTCTGATCTAGGGTTATTTATGATGGTTTCTCTATTTATAGGATTTTTGGCGTTGGTTTCACGCGAAGATGGGCCTCGAGGTGAGCACAACCCACCGGGGCACGGGCATGGACCCAGGCGCGCCCTGGTGTCTTGTGCCCTACTCCTTCACCTTCTGGTCCTTCCATGACGCTTCGGGGTCTCTTTTGTCCCAAAAAAATCATCAAAAAGTTTTAGCTCATTTGGAGAACTTTCATTTCTACACAAAAAACAACACCACGGTAGTTCTGCTGAAAACAGTGTCAGTTAGTTCCATGCAAATCATACCAAAACCATATAAAATTGTTGTAAATATGGCATGAATACTTCATAAACTATAGATACGTTGGAGACGTATCAGCATCCCCAAGCTTAATTCCTGCTCGTCCTCGAGTAGGTAAATGATAAAAGAAATAATTTATGAAGTGTGAATGCTAGCAAAGTGCATAAGTTTGATCAATGATAATTTCAATCCTTTTTCCTAGCACCATAACAGCAATTCTTTCTCATAAAACTTTTCATGTTAAAGTAGCAACCAGTTCACATGTTAAGGTTCAAACAATGGATTCTCTTGAAAGTCAACAACCTATATTCTTAGTCACCAAACAATTGCAATTCAACTTATTCAACAGAGTCTAAGTAAGAGCTCCACATACTCAATCATCATATAGTCTTCCATGATTGCTACTATTCAAAGCATATTCTTAGAACAAATGGCATCCATCGAACACAAAGAAAAATATGTGCTTAATATTTTGTCTCCCAACTCATTTATCATAGAGATAATTGTCAATTATAATAAATCATGATCAATTATATTTGACTGGTCATATGTGCCTAGATCTTTCCTCACCACATGATGCTTGCCAAAGGGGAAAATAAAAAGGAATAGATAGAAAAACTTTGACTCTTGCATACAGGTAAATTCATAAATGTACAAGATAGGCCCTTCGTAGAGGGAAGCAGAGGTTGCCATGCGCTTATTTGTTTGGATGCTCAACCCCTTATTGCAAAAGAACATCACGTTATATTACCCCTTATGATAGCATCCTTATTATGCAGTCCGTCGCTTTTATTATTTTGCCATCACAAGTTTGTACAACGCTCGATTTTCTCTTACACTAAATGATCTAACACTTTTAGAAGCAAATTTTTGTTGTCTTATTGCACCGATGACAACTTACTTGAAGGATCTTACTCAATCCTTAGGTAGGTATGGTGGAGTCTTGAAAATAAGATTTGGGTTTAAGGGTTTTTGGATGCACATGTAGTATCTCTACTTGGTGCGGAATTTTTGGCTAGCAAAGATGTGGGGCAAGCACCACATGTTGAAGGATCTATGATAATATAACTTCTATGTGAATATGAGCAAACATAAATCATTACGTTGTCTTCCTTGTCCAACATCAATAATTTTGGCTTCCAAGATAGTGTATTTGCATGTGGAAGTTCTCTTCCTTATAGTAATTATTCAGGAATTGCTTGTATGACCAATATTGTGATTGTCAAGCTTCAAAAGATTTCACTTTCTAAACACAATGTGAAGATACCACTAGGCATGATATAATTTCAACTTCATGATATTCAATTCATTCAACTATTTACTCATAGGATATAAGTGAAGCACAAGACTAAATGACAAACTACTCCAAAAAGATACAAGTGAAGATCATGTGAGTAGTTAAGTAAATAGATAGCTATGTGAGGACTCTCTCTTATTTAAAACTTTCAGATCTAAGTATTTTATTAAAACAACAAGCAAAATAAAAATAAAATTGACATTTCAAGGATAGTAGCACAACTCATGTGAAGAAGCAAAAACTTAGGATTAACCGATACTAACCGATAATTGAAAGAAAGGTGGGATGCCTACTGGGGCATCCCCAAGCTTAGATGCTTGAGACTTTTTGAAATACTATATTGGGATGCCTTGGGCATCCCCAAGTTTGAGCATTTGTGTCTTCTTAATTCTTCTCATATCACGGTTTACCTAATACTCAAAACTTCATCCACACAAAACTCAACAAGACCTCGTGAGATAAGTTAGTATAAACCAATGCAAAAACCTTATCATTCTCTACTGTAGCAAATCACTAAAATTATTATTCAACATTGCATACTAAATGCCTCTACATATTTAATACTCCTATCCTCAGATAGGATCGTTAAACAAGCAAACATATGCAAACATAACAACAATCTACCAAAACAGTACAGTCTATAAAGAATGCAATATTCATCATACTTCACTAACTCCAAAAATTATGAAAAATTTACCAAACTTTATAAAATTTATCAGAGCTTATTTTGCAAAAAGTTTTGACATTTTATCACATTCTGACTTTTCTAGGGAATTTTTCAACAGCGGTAAACTTGCTGTTTTCAAACAGCAACATGTAGACTTGTAAAATAAGCATAGTAAAGGCTATCAATGCCACATTTATTGAAATAAAAAATGCAAAACATTATTCTAAATAACATAAAGCAAATCCTAACTAAATAAAATGATGCTCCAAGCAAAACACATATCATGTGACGAATGAAAACATAGCTCCAAGTGAGGTTACTGATAATGTTTGAGATGAAAGAGGGGATGCCTTCCGGGGCATCCCCAAACTTAGTTGCTTGGATATTCCTTGAATATTACCTTGGGGTGCCTTGGGCATCCCCAAGCTTAGGGTCTTGTCACTCCTTATTCTCCTCATATCAACATCTCACTCAAAACTTGAAAACTTCAATCACACAAAACTTAACGGAACTTCGTAAGATAGGTTAGTATGATAAAGAGCAAACCATTTCACTTTGGTGCCGTCAAAGACAAGATTCATAATTTTTTTTCCACATAATGCCTACTGTATCATATCATTTCCATAATTTATATTGAGAAATATAAGCCATAGAAACTAGAAAACAAGCAAACTATGCATTGAAAATAGAATCTGTCAAAAACAGAAAAGTCCGTAATGATCTGGATAACTACCGTACTTATACTACTCCAAAAATTCTGAAAAATAGGAAAACTTAGAAAATTTGTATATAAATCATCTATAAAAAACTCAGAATTTTTTGACGCTCCACTGAATTTAAACAATTCTGACTCTGGAAGCAAAAGTTTCTGTTTTTGCACAGAATCAAGTGAACTATCATCCACACTATCCCAAAGTCTTTACTTGGCACTTTATTGAAACAAAACCTATAAAACATGGTTACTACAGTAGCATAATCATGTGAACACACAAAAATAGTAGGTAAAAGTGTTGGGTTGTCTCCCAACAAGCGATTTTCTTTTATGCCTTTTAGCTAGGAATGAAGATTTCAATGATGCTCGCATAAAAGTAAAGAATTGAAACATAACAAGAGCATCATGAATCACATGGCAAGCACATTTAAGTCTAACCCACTTCCTATGCATAGGGATTTTGTGAGCAAATAATTTATGGGTGGAAAAATCAACTAGCATAGGAAGGAAAAACAAGTGCAACTTCAAAACTTTCAACATAAAGAGAGGAAACTTGATATTATTGCAATATGTAAAAGCATATGTTCCCCTCTCATAATAATTTTCAGTAGCGTCATGAATGAATTCAACAATATAACCATCACATAAAGCATTCTTTTCATGATACATAAGCATAGAAATTTTGTTACTCTCCACATAAGCAAATTGATTCTCATCAATAGTAGTGGGAGTAAATTCAACAAAATAACTATCATGTGATTGAAAATTAAAGTCATGATGACAAGTTTCATGGTTATCATTATTCTTTATAGCATACATGTCATCACCATAATCATCATAGATAGCAAATTTGTTATCATAGTCAATTGAAGCCTCATCCAAAATGGTGGATTTATCACTAAATAAATTCATGACCTGTCCAAATCCAATTTCATCATTATAATAATCATAAATAGGAGGAATGCAATCATTATAACAAATTTGCACATCAAATCTTGGGGGACTAAAAATATCATCTTCATCAAACATAGCATCCCCAAGCTTATGGCTTTGCATATCATTAGCATCATGGATATTCAAAGAATTCATACTATCAACATTGCACTCATGCTCATCATTTATACCAAACATTCTATTGAATTCTTCTTCTATCAATTGAGCACAATTTTCCTTTCCATCATTTTCACGAAAGACATTATAAAGATGAATAATATGGTGCAACCTCAATTCCATTTTTTGTAGTTTTCTTTTACGAACCAAACTAGTGATAAAACAAGAAACTAAAAGATTGAATTGCAATATCTAAAGATATACCTTCAAGCACTCACCTCCCCGGCAACAACGCCAGAAAAGAACTTTGTTGACGGGATGTGAGTGCCGCTTACCTAGCCTCCCCAGCAACGGCGCCAGAAAAGAGCTTGTTGTCTAATACGCAACTTTATTCTTGTAGACACGTGTTGGGCCTCCAAACGCAGAGTTTTGTAGGACAGTAGCAATTTTCCCTCAAGTGGATGACCTAAGGTTTATCAATCCGTGGGAGACGTAGGATGAAGATAGTCTCTCTCAAATGACCCTGCAACCAAATACAAGAAATCTCTTGTGCCCCAAACACACCCAATACAATGGCAAATTGTATAGGTGCACTAGTTTGGCGAAGAGATGGTGATAAAAGTGTAATATGGATGGTAGAAATATATTTTTATAATCTGAATAAATAAAAACAGCAAGGTAGCAAATAGTAAACGGGCACAAAAACAGTATTGCAATGCTTGAAAATGAGGCCTAGGGTCCGTACTTTCGCTAGTGCAATCTCTGAACAGTGCTAATATAATTGGATCATATAACCATCCCTCAAAGTGCGATGAAGAATCACTCCAATGTTCCTATATAGTGGAGAACATCAGAATAAATTGTTTGTAGGGTACGAAACCACCTCAAAGCTATTCTTTCCGTTCGATCTATTCAAGAGTTCGTACTAAAATAACATAAAGCTATTCTTTTCGTTTGATCTATCCTAGAGTTCATACTAAAATAACACCAAAGCAAATTCATATTAATAATACTCAATCCAACACAAAGAACTTCAAAGAGTGCCCCAAGATTTCTACCGGAGAAACAAAGACAAGAACGTGCATCAACCCCTATGCATAGATTACCCCAATGTCACCTCAGGAATCCACGACTTGAGTGCCAAAACATATATCAAGTGAATCAATACGATACCCCATTGTCACCACGAGTATTGAATTGCAAGACATATATCAAGTGTTCTCAAATACATAAAAGTATTCAATCTGATAACAACGAAATCTCAAAGGGAAAACTCAATTCATCACAACAAGATAGAGAGGGGAAAACACCATATGATCCGACTATATTAACAAAGCCCGCGATACATCAAGATCGTGACATCTCAAGAACACAAGAGAGAGAGAGAGAGATTAAACACATAGCTACTGGTACAAACCCTCAGCCCCGAGGGTGGACTACTCCCTCCTCCTCGTGGTGGCCACCGGGATGATGAAGGTGGCCACCAGAGATGATTCCCCCCTTCGGCAGGGTGCCGGAACGGGGTCTAGATTGGTTTTCGGTGGCTATAGAGCCTTGCGGTGGTGGAACTTCTGATCTAGGGTTATTTCTGATGGTTTCTCTATTTATAGGATTTTTTGGCGTTGCTTTCACGCGAAGATGGGCCTCGAGGTGAGCACAACCCACCCGGGCACGGGCAAGGGCCCAGGCGCGCCCCGGCGTCTTGTGCCCTACTCCTTCACCTTCTGGTCCTTCCATGAAGCTTCGGGGGTCTCTTTTGTTCCAAAAAAAATCGTCAAAAAGTTTCAGCTCATTTGGAGAACTTTCATTTCTGCACAAAAAACAACACCGTGGTAGTTCTGCTGAAAACAGCGTAAGTCCGGGTTAGTTCCATGCAAATCATACCAAGACCATATAAATTTTTTGTAAACATGGCATGAATACCTCATAAATTATAAATACATTGGAGACGTATCATGGATGTGCGGCGCAACATTTGAGGGGTGCCCGGTCAGTGCCCGCGGACGCGCCGGAGACGGATTTGCCAAGTTCGGCTGTAGATGCTCTAACATATACACACATCATAGGGAGAGGATTTGTGGCACGCAAGTGTGGGGCACGCATATAAGTGGTGCCTGTTTTTTATTTTGGCTTTCAATATTTAAAGTTATATATTTTTTAAACAAAAATTCCAAATTAAGTTTTACTTTCATTTTTGTGTTTCTCGTGACCAGCGCTTCAAATATCCAATTTGATATATTTTGCTGACTTTAAAAAAATGTTAAGTTTCAATGTTGATACTTAGTATGAGTGAACGATAAAATTCAATTATTTTATGTCTACCCCGATACAAAAAATTGCTTGAAATTATATCTCTGAACTGGTAGAAACTTGACAGTTTCAGATGCAAAAACCATAAATTTCATCGTTGAAACTTATTTTTTTGAGGGATTTTCCTTTTTACTGTGCCCTCATGCGGGATTGAACTACTTCACAAATCATGATGCAAAAGGAGCGTGTGGTAGGAGTTGGCAGATTTTTTTTTGAACCGAGAGACTGTAGAACAATTGTTCTACGATAAGTTTTCATTAATAAAAGTACAGTAAATACAAATAATTACAAGGAGGAGGGAGAAACCTCCCAAGGGACAAGAAGTTAGCCATTCCTGTTCTTGTAATCATAGGGCCTAAGCTAAAAACTGTTATTAAGCCACTGTGAAAAACTATGGAAGTGTTTGTCCTTAAGCTTGTATTGAAGAAGCTTTAGATCTTGCTTGAGGTGGAACCTCCAAGATTGGACAGATTGTGGTAAACCTCTGAAGATCTTTCCATTTCTCTGATTCCAAATATTCCAGCATCCCAGGATGAAAACTTCTGAGGCAAATTGTCTTGGGAGTTGTTCTGATGCAAAAAGTGCTTCCTCATAAACTGACATACCTCTTTTCCTACGTGGAACTAAGGAGTTGCAACATTCCTGTGCAAAGTTGCAATCCCATAGAAGGTGGAGTGCTCTCTCCTCAGCACCCTGGCTGCAATTTGGGAAATGTGGGTTTTCTAATGGCACCCCTTTTCTCTGCAAAAGTGACCTGGTGTTGATTTTGCAGTGAGCAACCAACCAGAAAAAAAAATCTTATGTTTCAGTCTGCTAGAACTTTTCCAGATCAATGGGAAAATCGGGAGCCCCTCCTCATTTCCCATTAGATGCTTGTACATATGCATGGAAGAGTACTTGTTTTGAATCCCATTGCAGGTTCATCTGTCCTTCCCATGACTGTCAAGGGGGGGGGGGGTAATGTTGGCTAGCTGAGTGAATTGGTTGTTTGTAATGTTGGATAATGGGGTGTGGAAGTTTTCTATCCAGTTGCCAGATGCACAGAATTCTTGGACAGTCTGTGAGTTATGGATAGCAAAAGAGTGCAGTTCTAGAAATTTTTGAGCCAAAGCTTCCTCTCCCCAGCTATCTTCCCAAAAAAGAGTTGCCTGTCCAAATATAACAGTATAATTGCTAGCTGACTTAAATTCAGGGATGATCTTTAAGTGTGCCTTCCACTAGAAGGATCCCTCCAATTTATCTAAGTTAAAGCCATTTTGGTAGTGTTTCTCTCATATTAACTTGACCCAAGGTGTATCATCTTTGTTAAGGAACTTAAAGATGTTTTTCATCAGTAGAGCTTTGTTGTGAGTCAAGATGTCTAGAATGCCCAGCCCCCCTTGATCCTTTGTCTTACTGACCTTTGACCATGAAATGAGTGCAGTGCCTTTGCCTGTCATACCATATTTTATTTAGAAGAAGTTTCAGAGGTACTTTTTAATTTATTCCACTACCCCTATGGGCAGAGCACATGAAGAAGATTGGAAGGGAGAAGAAGATTAACTTAGCCAGTTGGAACCTTCCATCATAGGACAACATTGTAGAACAACCTGAAAGTCTTCTCTCAATTCTTTGCATGATAGGGTTGAAGTCTTCAATCTTAGGCCTGGATGTGCACATTGGGATGCCTAAATAGGTAAAAGGAAAGGATCCTTGCTTGCAGTCCAGCACAGATAAGAGGGTAGGAATCTGTTCCTCAGGCACATTGATGGGGACCATGATTGATTTTCTATAATTGACCTTTAGTCTTGTGCAATCAGAATAGTGCAGTATTAAATTCTTAACTTGCATAAGCCGTGAAGTATTGGCTGGGAGCTCTATAAAGGTGTCATCTGCATATTGGATTACTGGGAATTTAGGGCATGCTGAACTTATGATTAGAGGGTGAATCAGATGGTGTTGCATTGCTTCATTCATGGTAGTCTGCAGCAGATCTGCAGCAAGCACAAAGAGCAAGGGGGACAAAGGGTCACCTTGCCTGACCCCTCTTTTGTAGTGAAATAATTTCCCAGGGACTCCATTAAGCAGAACGGTAGAAGTACCAGAAGACAGAATCATATGAATCCAGTGCAGCCATTTCTCACCAAAACCCCTTGCTCTGAGAATCTCAATAATTGCATCATGGTCAATAAGATCAAACGCCTTTTCAAAATCCAGCTTGAGTACTACAGTGGGGATTTTGGAGTGATGACACTGGTGTAGATATTCAAAGGCCCAGGCTAGGCAATCCCGAATGGATCTTTGCTTGAGGAATCCATACTGATTTTCATGGACTAATTTCAAAATCAAATTTTGAAGCCTGTTTGCAAGTAACTTGGCATTGATTTTAATGGAAGAGTTCAACAATGAGATGGGTCTGAAATCACTAGTTGTCTGGGGGTTGTCTTTCTTTGGTATTAGAGTGATGAAAGAGTTGTTTATGCTTTGCAAAGAAATTCTGCCCTCTTGGAAATCATTCATAGATGTGTAGAAGTCTGATGCAATAATCTCCCAACATTTTTTGATGAATGCACCATTAAACCCATCAGGACCAGGGGCTTTATCTGTGGGAAGATGCTTCACCACCTCATCAATTTCTTGCTTAGCAAAAGGATTTTCAAGCTCCTCAAGGCCATCAATTCTTCTGATTAAGGATGGTAAATTCAGAAGATTACTAGTATGGTTGGTCTGCCCTAGCCTTTGCTTAAATGCTTTCCATAGGATAGAAGCTTTAGCTGAGTGCTCAGTGTGCTCATTCCCATCCTCATCTGTAAGATTAGGAATGTAGTTATGCATGTATTTAATAGTTGCCTTTGCTTGAAAGAATTTGGAATTTCAATCCCCAAATTTAACCCTTGTTGCCCTCTACTTCCAATAGATTCTTTGGTAAGAAAGAAGTTTGAGTAGGTGCTCTTTGAGTATATCTCTGCCATTGCTCTCAGGGAGTGAAAGTTCTCTATATTCTTCAAATAAGTTGAGTGCCCCCGCAGTCGCATGCCCTTACGCATTTTCGACACATCACATCACAGTTAAGCTTTACAAAAAATGAACTACCACTTCGCACCATGATTGTAGATTTAACAATTTACTCATCGAGTCTAAGATGTGCTAACCGTTTTGTGAATGGGATGTATATAGATATGTTTTTACTGTGTTTGTTCACTTATTTCAGTCCATATGTAGTCCGTATTGAAATATTCAAAACATCTTATATTTGTGGATGGAGGGAGTAGTATGTTACACTAATCGCAAAAAAGTAGTATATTACACCCTGATGAACGTCAACTCTTTACTTTTTGGAATTGTTTTCTTGAAGCCCTGAACCATAGAAGAACAATTCTATGATGATTCTTATTAATATAAATAAAAGTAGGATACAAAGAGGGGAGAAAAAGATGAAATGAAAATCGAATTATCCTAGGTAAATAAAAGGGACAGGATCATCCAATGCCAGTTCTAGGCAACATAATGGCTACAATTTTAGAACTTGGAGTCATTTTTGTGCAACTTTAGGTTTCATTAGAGCAACTCTAGTAGAGTCTGTCTTATGGCCCCGATCACCAAAATAACCTCCAATAGTCGCCCAAAACATGTTTCGTAAATCACCATAGAAAGTCTTGGAACCCTTCTAGGAAGCTGGAAGTGTGCTTTCCCGAGCTTGCGAGGGATCAGGTAGAAAGGGAGCGGTGGATTCTGGACCGCTCCGCCGCCCCTGTTGCCGCCACCGTGGAAGTATGGCAAGCCTAGGAGGATCGTGTCGAGGCCATCTTACAGGGCTTCAAGGCCCGCTATTTCACTGCCGTCATTACGAAGCATGGCCGGTCTGAGACGCGGCTGCTGAGGCGGTTTCTCCAGGCATCGCGCTCGCATTGCCGCATCCCCACTTGACCCCGACCAGGCTCCACCGGCCGTGGTCCTAGCAATGCTGCCAGTGGAGGTGGTAGCTGTGGCAGCAACCACAAGTAGGCGCCGCCAACTAATCCAGCCATGGGCGAATCAACTATTAGCTAATTGCCATATATTTTTAACTAAATATTAGATGTTCAGCCCAAATTATTAGAAATGAAGTCAAATTGAATCAAATGTGTTGTGATTTTTTGATTATTAAGGAAGAACCGTTGTAGACGTATGGGTCGCACCGGAGCAGGTTCCTCGGCATCTGCACATAATGTAGGTAAGCGGATGAACGACCTGTTGTTTGAACGCGGAGCAGTCACATGTACCGGGAAGCGCGGGCGGCGCTCTCTGCCGGTGCATCGCTTCAATGCCGGAGCGGCATGATGAGTCACGTCCGCTTTGAGCCAGCATGAATGCGGCAATGACGCTCTGGAGTGGTGCTAACCGCTTAGGCCGGGAAAGGGCATGAGTAAAGGGGAGTTTTTGGGTCAGCTAGGATGGTCAGAAATGGGCGTGGCAGCAGTTCGAACGCCCGCATACCTCCCGCTTCCGGTTTGCGGGAAAAAGGACTTCCGGACCGCTGAGTGGAGATATAGATCCGCGTTCGATGGCAAAATACGTCTAGACTGTGCCGTCGTACGGTTGTGGATAGCTTGAGGGTTGGCGTTGGAGATGCCCTAAGATTTATCCGTATTTCTGGTAGTGATCTCTTGAAGTCTCTCATAGGTGCTACTGCAGCAAATCAGTTGATATGTACTCCCTTTGTTTTTAAATATAAGTCTTTTTAGAGATTTCGATATGGACTATATACGAAGCAAAATGAGTGAATCTGCACTCTAAACTATGTCTATATACATCCGTATGTAGCCAATATTGAAATCTCTCAAAAGACTTATATTTAGGAACGCATGGAGTAGATGATGCCAATGATCAGATTAGGAAGCAGATGATAACCACACTTCTTTGATATAATCGCCCAATTATTAGCTCGGATGGCTCTTCGAACTCACAGCAAGGTGCTATATAGTGGCTAACTAAGTTATACTCGAGACAAGGCCCAACAGCCCACCCCCGCGTCGCCCTCCTCTGGTGACACGGGAGGCGACTCCCACACATCGCCGAGGGCCGTCTTCCTCCTATCCTCCATGTCTCACCGCCGCCGGAGGTGCTGCCGGTGAAGCCTGGGCGGGATCCAATGACGATGGCGGCGGGGCGGTTCCCCTCGGGAACCTCAGCTCCCATTCTCTCAGCCTCGATTGCGTGTGGCGGCGCACTCCCGATCTGCATGGGTCGGCGGTGGGGTGGGCGGAGGCCTTCGGCGGGCGTCTGGCAAGAGTCGACGATGACAAGGATGCTCAGGAGCATAGCAGGGACGGAGCTTTGATGGTCGGGGCTGGTGGTCCAGATCTGGGTGTCGCCGACCTTCAGATTGCCTCCGTGGTCATCCTCATCTCTGTGGTGCAGCACTTGCCCCTTGCGTCGGGTGCAGCGGTGGTGGATGGTGCCTCCGGCGGTCTTCTGGTGGTGGTGTCGATCCGAGTGAGGTCTGCTCCATCTCCTAGCGCCGATCTCGCGCGTCCCGGATGGGCTTGGGCGGATCAACGGCTCTGGGACGTGGCTGTAGGCTGGGGCGGTGGTGCCTGACGACGCCGGCTGCTAGGTACTATGGTGGTGCCAGTGCTCAGCCTGGCGGTGGCAGGCTGGACCGGGGCGGCATGGGGGCCTGCTGCCGTGATGATAAGGTGGCGGTCCTCGTACTCTTCTTCATTACGGCAACAACCTGCATGATCGGTGATACGTCTCCAACGTATCTATAATTTATGAAGTATTTATGCTATTATATTATCCATCTTAGATGTTTTATATGCATTTATATGCTATTTTATATGATTTTTGGGACTAACCTATTAACCTAGAGCCCAGTGCCAGTTTATATTTTTTTCCTTGTTTTTGAGTTTTACAGAAAAGGAATATCAAACGTAGTCCAATTGACGTGCCAATTTTTGTTGATTTTTTATGGACCAAAAGAAGCCCTTGGAGCAAAAGAGTTGGGACAGAAGAGTCTCGGGCTGTCCACGAGGGTGGGGGGCGCGCCCATCCCCCCTGGGCGTGGGCCCCTGCCTCGTGGATGACTCGGAGACCCCCTTGACGTGAAACCAACGCCAAAAATTCCTATAAATACAGAAACCCCCAGAAATTAACCTAGATCGGAAGTTCCGCCGCCGCAAGCCTCTGTAGCCACGAGAAATCAATATACGCCCTCTCTGGCACCCTCCCGGAGGGGGCCATCATCACCGGAGGCCATGGAGGAGGATCCCGGAGGGGCCATCATCGCCATGAAGGCCAAGGACCAGAGGGAGAACCTCTCCCCATCCAGGGGGGAGACCATGGAGGAGGAAGCACAAGGGGGAGAACCTCTCCTCCTCTCTCTTGGTGGCGCCGGAGTGCCATCGGGAGGGGAATCATCGCCGCGGTGATCGTCTTCATCAACATCACCATCCTCATCTATTTTACGCGGTCCACTCCCCCGCACCCCGCTGTAATCCCTACTTGAACATGGTGCTTTATGCCACATATTATGATCCAATGATGTGTTGCCATCCTATGATGTTTTGAGTAGATATCCTTTGTCTTTGGGTTGATTGATGATCTAGATTGGTATGAGTTGTATGTTTTATTATTGGTGCTGTCCTATGGTGCTCTCCATGTTGCGTGAGCATGAGGGACTCCCGCTGTAGGGTGTTGCAATACGTTCATGATTCTCTTATAGTGGGTTGGTGAGTGACTGAAACACAAACCCGAGTAAGTGGGGTTGTTGTGTATGGGAATAAAGAGGACCTGATGCTTTAATGCTATGGTTGGGTTTTACCTAAATGATCTTTAGTAGTTGTGGATGCTTGCTAGAGTTCCAATCATAAGTGCATATGATCCCAGAAGAGAAAGTATGTTAGCTTATGCCTCTCCCTCATATGAAATTGCGATGACGACTATCGGTCTTGTTAACAATTGCCTAGGACAATTCCGCACACCGATCCATCATTATTCCACACTCGCCATTTATAATGTTTAGTAGTATATTCTAACTTTATGATAACAGCAACTACTTTTATATTTTTGTTCTCCGATATCATGCAAAGTTATCCTCTTCATACCCACAACATAGTTTTATTTCTCGTTTCTAGTTGGAAGCAAACGTTCGGTGTACGTAGAGTCGTATCAGTGGCAGATAGGACTTGAGAGAATATTGATCTTACCTATAGCTCCTTGTGGGTTCGACACTCCATACTTATCACTTCCACCTTTGGGAATTGCTACGATGATTCCCTGCACTTGGGGATTATCAAGCTCTTTTCTGGCGCTGTTGCCGGGGAGCAATAGCGTGGGGTTGATATTCTCGTGTGTGCTTGTTTTCTTTCTCCACTAAGTAGATTCTGTTTTTCCTTTTTGTTTCTGTTTAGTTGTGGGTGGAACATAAAAAAAATTAAAGAATAAAAATACAAAAAAAATTATTTGCCTCTCATGCCTAAAAAGTTTTTCAAAAAGGGAAGTGATTGGAAAGTTATGCATTGAAGAAGTGAGGGTCGACCTTGAGCACTTGTGTTCATGCTCACGGAAACAATGTAGAATTTTTCATGGAAGTTTCTCTGTAAATAATTATCCCCTTGTGTATATCCATTGTATTATAAAAATAATGTGCCAAGCTTTGGTTTTAGGATGATTAGATTGCTTGTTTACTATGTGCAGAACAAAAACAGAAACTTTGGCTGTATTGCGTGATTTTACATTTTTTACTGGAAGGTCAAATGGGTCTGAAACTTTTTGCACATTACTTCTGTACAAATTGTTCTAATTTTCAAATTTATTTCATAATTTAGGGAGTTACATAAGTTTACTAAATTTCCAGATTACTACAGGCTGTCCTGTTTTTGACAGATTCTGTTTTTCGCGTGTTGTTTGCTTATTTTGATGAATCTATGGCTAGTATCGGGGGGTATGAACCATAGAGAAGTTGGAATACAGTAGGTTTAACACCAATATAAATAAAGAATGAGTTCATTACATTACCTTAAAGTGGTAGTTTGCTTTATTACACTAACGGATCTCACAAAGTTTTTGTTAAAGTTTTGTGTGGATGAAGTGTTTGAAGATCGAGGAACTATCAATATGAGAAGAATAAAGAGAGGCAAGAGTTCAAGCTTGGGGATGACCAAGGCACCCCAAGTAAATATTTCAAAGGATACTCAAGCATCTAAGCTTGGGGATGCCCCGGTTGGCATCCCATCTTTCTTCTTCAACAAATATCGGTATACCTCGGTTTTTGTTTTGTTCACATGATTTGTGTCCTTTGTGTTTTTGTTTTTCCTTTAAGAACCAAGCTAGTATGAGATAGCCCTTCATTGATTTATATAATACTTCATGTGCTTCACTTATATCTTTTAAGTATGATCTTATAGAATTGCTCTTTGTGCTTCACTTAAATCATTTGAGTATGGTTTTATAGAATGCTTCATGTGCTTCACTTATATATTTTGAGCTTGGATATTGGTTAGTCTATATTAATTAAATAATGCTCCATGAACTTCACTTATATATTTTGGAGTATGAATTATACTATCATCTAAAGCGGGTTTGGAAAAGTGTCAACTTTAGGAATTAGTGATCCCACTATTCCGAATGAGAAGAATTTTGCTTATGTGGAGAGTAGAAAAATTTCTATTCTTGTAGATCATGAAAATAATGCTTTATGTGATGGTTATATTGTTGAATTCATTCATGATGCTACTGAAAATTATTATGAGGGAGGAATATATGCTTGTAGGAGTTGCAATAATATCAAGTTTCCTCTCTATGTGCTTAAAGTTTTGAAGTTATACTTGTTTTGCCTTCCTATGCTAGTTGATTCTTGTTCCTATAAATTTTGTGCTCAAAAAGTCCCTAGGCATAGGAATTGGGTTAGATTTAAATATGCTAGTCATATTCTTCATGATGCTCTCTTTATGTTTCAATTCTTATCTTTTATGTGAGCATCATTGAAATCATCATGCCTAGCTAAAAGGCATTAAAGAAAAGCGCTTGCTGGGAGACAACCCAATATTTACCCCTACTGTTTTGTGTGTTTACATGATTAAGATACTGTAGTAATAATGTTTTATAGCTTTTGTTTCAATAAAGTGCCAAGTAAGACCTTTGGAAAGACATGGGTGAAAGTTAATGTGATCTTGCTGTAAAAAACAGAAACTTTGTGCTCACGAGATTAGCTGTCATTTTTTACAGAAGAGTGCTTTTGAGTTTATTCTTTTTGAAGAATATTAATAGACAAATTCCTCACGTCCACCAATTTATTTCATAATTTTTGTAGTAGCAGAAGTATTGTTTCTGTTCAGATCATTACAGACTGTTCTGTTTCTGACAGATTCTGTTTTCATTGCATAGTTTGCTTGTTTTCTAGTTTCTATGGCTTATATTTCTCAATATAAATTGTAGAAATGATATAGTACAGTAGGAATTGTGTGAGAACAATTATGAACCTTGTCTTTTACAGTACCAAGGTGAATGGTTTACTCTTTATCATACTAACATATCTCACAAAGTTCCGTTAAGTTTTGTGTGATTGAAGTTTTCAAGCTTTGGGTGAGATATTGATATGAGGAGAATAAGGAGTGGAAAGTCCCTAAGCTTGGGGATGCCCAAGGCACCCCAAGGTAATATTCAAGGAAGACTCAAGCACCTAAGCTTGGGGATGCCCCGGAAGGCATCCCCTCTTTCGTCTTCAAAACTATCGGTATACCTTACTCGGAGCTATATTTTTATTCGTCACATGATATGTGTTTTGCTTGGAGCGTATTTTCATTTTTTACTTGCTGTTTGAATAGAATCATTGGATCTTAAATCTTGAATGAAATATAATCCTCCCATGGCTAGTTAATTATTTGCCTACTCAGCGTTCTTCACTTATATATTTTTTGAGTAGTTTGTCATTTACTCATGTGCTTCACGTATATCCTATGAGTAAATGGTTGGATGAATTGAATATCATAAATCTGAATTTATATATGTTTCATATGCTTATAACATGTGGAGTAATGACTTCACACATAATAATTATAGGTAGTAAACTTATTGAAGGTTAGCAAACTCAAAATTGGTCACTTGAACAATTCATGAAAGAATATTGAAGGAAGAGAGATTTCACATATAAATATACTATCTTGGACATCTTTTGTAATTGTGAGCACTCATTAAGATATGACATGCTAAAAGGTTGATGTTGGACAAGGAAGACAACGTAATGGGTTATGTTTTCTTATATCCGAAATAAAATATATTGTCATGGATCATCCAACATGCTGAGCTTGCCTTTCCCCCTTATGCTAGCCAAATTATTTGCACCAAGTAGAGATACTACTTGTGCTTACAAATATCCCTTAAACTAGTTTTGCCATGAGAGTCCACCATACATACCTATGGATTGAGTAAGATCCTTCAAGTAAGTTGTCATCGGTGCATGCAATAAAAATTGCTCTCTAAATATGTATGATCTATTAGTGCAAAGAAAATAAGCTTTATACGAACTTGTGATAGGGAAGAAATAAAAGCGACGAACTGCATAATAAAGGTCTCTATCACAAGAGGCAATATAAAGTGACGTTCTTTTGCATTAAGATTTTGTGCATCCAACCTTAAAAGCACATGACAACCTCTGCTTCCCTCTGCGAAGGGCCTATCTTTTACTTTTATCTTCTACCTTATGCAAGAGTCATGGTGATCTTCACCTTTTCTTTTACATTTTATCCTTTGGCAAGCACATTGTGTTGGAAAGATCCTCATATATATATATCCAATTGGATGTAAGTTATCATGAACTATTATTGTTGACATTACCCTTGAGGTAAAAGGTTGGGAGGCGAATCTATAAGCCCCTATCTTTCTCTGTGTCCGATTAAAACTTTGAACCCATAAATATCACGTGAGTGTTAGCAATTGCGAAAGATTAAATGATAGTTGAGTATGTGGAGTTTGCTAAATCAAAGCTTTGACATAGACCCTTCCTGAAAATAAGATGAATTGCAATTGTTTGATGACTAAGAGCACTGTTTGTTAGTTTTCAAGAAAGTTTATGATCTATACTTTAACATGTGAATAGCTTGTTACTTGATCATGAAAAGTTTTATGAGATGAGCTACTGTTATGACATATAATGATGCTAGAAAACTGATTGAAATTATCATTGATCAAACTTGTGCACCTGCTAGCATTCACACTTCATAAATTATTTCTTTTATCATTTACCTACTCGAGGACGAGCAGGAATTAAGCTTGGGGATGCTGATATGTCTCTAACGTATCTATAATTTATGAAGTATTTATGCTATTATATTATCCATCTTAGATGTTTTACATGCATTTATATAATATTTTATATGATTTTTGGGACTAACCTATTAACCTAGAGCCCAGTGCCAGTTTCTGTTTTTTCCTTGTTTTGAGTTTTACAGAAAAGGAATATCAAACGGAGTCCAATTGACGTGCCAATTTTTGTTGATTTTTTATGGAGCAAAAGAGTTGGGACAAAAGAGTCCCGGGCTGTCCACGAGGGTGGGGGGCGCGCCCACCCCCCTGGGCGTGGGCCCCTGCCTCGTGGATGACTCGGAGACCCCCTTGACGTGAAACCAACACCAAAAATTCCTATAAATACAGAAACCCCCAGAAATTAACCTAGATCGGAAGTTCCGCCGCCGCAAGCCTTTGTAGCCACGAGAATTCAATCTAGGCCCTCTCTGGCACCCTGCCGGAGGGGGCCATCATCACCGGAGGCCATGGAGGAGGATCCTAGAGGGGCCATCATCGTCATGAAGGCCAAGGACCAGAGGGAGAACCTCTCCCCATCCAGGAGGGAGACCATGGAGGAGGAAGCACAAGGGGGAGAACCTCTCCTCCTCTCTCTTGGTGGCGCCGGAGTGCCATCGGGAGGGGAATCATCGCCGCGGTGATCGTCTTCATCAACATCACCATCCTCATCTGTTTTACGCGGTCCACTCCCCCGCACCCCGCTGTAATCCCTACTTGAACATGGTGCTTTATGCCACATATTATGATCCAATGATGTGTTGCCATCCTATGATGTTTTGAGTAGATATCCTTTGTCTTTGGGTTGATTGATGATCTAGATTGGTATGAGTTGTATGTTTTATTATTGGTTCTGTCCTATGATGCTCTCCGTGTCACGCAAGCGTGAGGGACTCCCGCTGTAGGGTGTTGCAATACGTTCATGATTCGCTTATAGTGGGTTGGTGAGTGACTGAAACACAAACCCGAGTAAGTGGGCTTGTTGCGTATGGGAATAAAGAGGACTTGATGCTTTAATGCTATGGTTGGGTTTTACCTTAATGATCTTTAGTAGTTGCGGATGCTTGCTAGAGTTCCAATCATAAGTGCATATGATCCAAGAAGAGAAAGTATGTTAGCTTATGCCTCTCCCTCATATTAAATTGCGATGACGACTATCGGTCTTGTTAACAATTGCCTAGGACAATTCCGCACACCGATCCATCATTATTCCACACTCGCTATTTATAATATTTAGTAGTATATTCTAACTTTATGATAACAGCAACTACTTTTATATTTTAGTTCTCCGATATCATGCAAAGTTATCCTCTTCATACCCACAACGTAGTTTTATTTCTCGTTTCTAGTTGGAAGCAAACGTTCGGTGTACGTAGAGTCGTATCAGTGGCAGATAGGACTTGATAGAACATTGATCTTACCTTTAGCTCCTTGTGGGTTCGACACTCCATACTTATCACTTCCACCTTTGGGAATTGCTACGATGATTCCCTGCACTTGGGGATTATCAATCGGTCCTCCTCGATCTGGCTATCGACGTGTTCTGGGACGGCCTTCGAGATCTTTCTCATGGTATCTAGATCTGTAAGATTTCGGTCGTGCATGCTCATATTAGCCTATGAGGTTCTTAGGGCGTTGCACGAAGCTCTGTTGGTTGATGACACCGTGGGGCATGTTGGCTTCTCGATTTTCATGGTGGAGACAACGGTGTAGATGGTCATGATGGCCGAGATCAGAGGATCAGTTAGATGGACGGAGCCTTGGAGTCGATGGAGTTAGCCAGGTGTCAGATAACTCTCAGGAGCAGCAGTGATAAGTGGGAGCGGCAACACTGGCGGATTTCATTTTTGGTGGTACTCCTTGTCGGTGTCAAAACCGGCGGATCTCGGGTAGGGGGTCCAGAGCTGTGCATCTAAGGTCGATGGTAATAGGAGACAAGGGACACGATATTTACCCAGGTTTGGGCCCTCTCTATGGAGGTAATACCCTACTTCCTGCTTGATTGATCTTGATGAATATGAGTATTACAAGAGTTGATCTACCACGAGATCGTGATGGCTAAAACCCTAGAAGTCTAGCCTGTATGATTGTGATTGCCTCTACGGACTAAACCCTCCGGTTTATATAGACACCGCAGGGGACTAGGGTTGTACAAAGTCGGTTACAGAGAAAGGAATCTTCATATCCAAACGCCAAGCTTGCCATCCACGCCAAGGAGAGTCCCATCCGGACACGGGAGAGAGTCTTCTGTCTTGTATCTTCACGGCCCATCAGTCCAGCCCATGTCCAACAGGCTGGACGCCCGAGGACCCCTTAATCCAGGACTCCCTCAGTAGCCCCTGAACCAGGCTTCAATGACGAGGTGTCTGCCGCGCATATTGTCTTCGGCATTGCAAGGCGGGTTCCTTCTCCGAATACTCCAAAACAACCTTCGAACACAAAGAACGTGTCCAGCTCTGCAAAAAAAGTACCACACACAGTCACAGAGAGTATAATATTTCACAAGTCCAATCCACTGACAACTTTTGTAGCGTGACACCACGTCACCACCCGGTCATTATTTCAAACCGTTTTTTAGCCTGCCACTCCACATTTTGAGATGCGGTTTTATTGGCACATCTTGTCAAAGCAGAGATCTTGTCCCACTATTATGGGATTCTCATCAATACGGGCGTGGGTAATCCAACTGTGTCGTCTGCACGGCCCTTGGGAAATAAGCGAGTTTTAAGGCGAGGGGAAGGCGCTTGATATTCGCTGCCTTTATAAGGAGATAAAGATTCACCCCCTTTCACCCACGCCTTCTCTCTCTCTCTGCCCACTCGATCTCGAGCTCCAGCGCCCAAGTCCTCATCTCTTCCGCCTCAAGAAAGCACTCTGATCATGTCCAGATCCGGAGCGCAGGGCAAGTGGATGGTCTCCTCCGTCAAGGAGAAAGACATCACCAACTCCGGGAGGCCGGATATTTGGCCAAGGAAGTCGCCCATCGGCTTCCGACCAAGGGACAGATCGTCCCTACCCTGGCGCCCCATGAGAGGGTAGTGTTCATCCCCCACTTCGTCCGCGGGTTGGGATTTCCACTCCACCCATTCGTCCGCGGACTCATGTTCTACTACGGGCTGGATTTTCACGATCTGGCCCCCAACTCCTTCCTCAACATCTCGGCATTCACTGTCGTGTGCGAGGCCTTCCTCCGCATCTCAACCCACTTCGGATTGTGGCTGAAGATCTTCAATGTGAAGCCGAAGGTGGTGGACGGCCAACACACAGAGTACGGAGGCGCCATGGTGAGAAAGATGCCCAACATCATATGGCCCAAAGGTACTTTCGTGGAGACCGTTAAAGGGTGGCAACAGCAGTGGTTCTATGTCACAGAGCCCCGCGACACCACCTGGGCCACGGCTCCCGAGTTCAGATCCGGGGCCCCGATGCGGCTCACCTCCTGGCTAGAGAAGGGCCTAAACTGGGCCTCGTCGGACGAGCTGACAACGCTGCAGACGTGCATCAAGAGCATGGTCGACAAGAACGTCAAGCTTGTCAATGTGATCCAGGTGATGCTCTTTCACCGGATCCTTCCATGCCAAAGCCGGTCCTACAATTTGTGGGAGTTCGATCCAGCCAAGCACCAGACCCTGCAACACTTCTTCGGCGTTACGCACGAAGGTATTTGGAAGGTCCTCTTCAAGGCCAACGAGACGTGGCCGAAGGAGACCGAAGACCGTGGGTACAACCTGACCCACCCCGCCAGTCTGGTAAGTTTTTTCGTATTTTCAAGGTGTATCCTTTACTTATATACCCAAGGAGAATGTCTGAGCTTCCCCATCCTACTTTTGCAGGGCTGGGCAAAAAAGGTGGAGCTGGTCAAGTGTCCGGCTCCACTGCCTGAAGACCTAGCAATTCCACTTCTGACGAAGATGCTGGTTCCGGCGCCGGAGAAGAAGGCCAAGAAGAAGGCCAAGGGAACCAGAGGTCGCCTCCGCCACAAGGGCACTTCGGACGTCACGTCCGAAGACGCCGAGACCCATTCCCCACCCGCCATCGACGACGAGGAGGAGGAGGAGAAAAAAGCAACTCCCCCCGAGGGGGAAGGAAGAAAAGGGCGGCCTCCACGCGTCTGGAGGCCGAAGCGTCCAAGAGGGGGAGAGCCTCACGTGCGGACGATACCGCGCGGGATACCGACAGTAGCTCGGAGTGGCACCCCAGGGATAAGCCCCCGGCTGAATTGTAAGTATTCAAAGGCACTGACGCACTTATATTTCTGACTCCTTTATCTCGTGATTCTAATGTATTGAATCACGTACTGCAGTCCGGCTCACGACAGCTCCCAGCGATCCTCATCGGGGGATTCGCTGGATCCAAAGGCTATGTACAGCGATTCACTACCGGCGGCCTCCTCTCCCAAAGCCACGGACGACGCGCACCCCCTCCCCCTCTAGTCCGAATTGGACAAGGAAGGGGGGCGGCGCCCCCCATTTTCCTTCCCCCTCTCTCCTCCTTCCTTCCCTCCTACTCCTACTCTTGGAAGGGGTGGAATCCTACTCCTGGTGGGAGTAGGACTCCCCTTGGGGCGCGCCTAGGAGGCCGGCCTCCTCACCCTCCTCCACTCCTTTATATACGGGGGAGGGGGCACCCCATAGACACACAAGTTGATCATTGATCTTTTAGCCGTGTGCGGTGCCCCCCTCCACCATAATCCACCTCGGTCATATCGTAGCGGTGCTTAGCTGAAGCCCTGTGTCGGTAGCTTCATCATCACCATCATCACGCCGTCGTGCTGACGAAACTCTCCCTCGAAGCTCTATTGGATCGTGAGTTCACGGGACGTCGCCGAGCTGAACGTGTGCAGATCGCGGAGGTGCCTTACGTTCGGTACTAGGATCGGTCGATCATGAAGACGTACGACTACATCAACCGCGTTGTAATAACGCTTCCTATTTAGGTCTACGAGGGTACGTGGACAACACTCTCCCCTCTCGTTGCTATGCATCACCATGATCTTGCGTGTGCGTAGGAAAATTTTGAAATTACTACGTTCCCCAACAGTGGCATCCGAGCCAGGTTTATGTGTAGATGTTATATGCACGAGTATAACACAATTGAGTTGTGGGCGATAATAGTCATACTGCTTACCAGCATGTCATACTTTGATTCGGCGGTATTGTTGGATGAAGCGGCCCGGACCGACATCACGCGTACACTTACGCGAGACTGGTTCTACCGACGTGCTTCGCACACAGGTGGCTAGCGTGTGTCAGTTTCTCCAACTTTAGTTGAATCGAGTGTGGCTACGCCCGGTCCTTGTTGAAGGTTAAAACAGCACATACTTGACGAAAAATCATTGTGGTTTTGATGCGTAGGTAAGAACAGTTCTTGCTAAGCCCGTAGCAGCCACGTAAAACTTGCAACAACAGAGTAGAGGACGTCTAACTTTATTTTGCAGGGCTTGCTGTGATGTGATATGCTCAAGACGTGATGATATACAAATTGTTGTATGAGATGATCATGTTTTGTTGAAGTTATCGGCAACTGGCAGGAGCCTTATGGTTGTCTCTTTATTGCATAAGATGCAAGCGCCATGCAATTGCTTTACTTTATTGTTATGCGATAGCAATAGTTGGCGAGACTACCATATGACGACACGTTGATAGAGATCAAGATGATAGAGATCATGGTGTCATGCCGGTGACGATAGAAATCATGACACTACTTTGGAGATGGAGATCAAAGGCACAAGATGATGATGGCCATATCATGTCACATATTTTGCTTAGTTTGGCGGTAGATTTATAAGATGATCCCTTACATAAATATCAAGGTATAAGTGTTCTCGCTGAGTATGCACCGTTGCGACAGTTCTTCGTGCTGAGACACCACGTGATGATCGGGTGTGATAAGCTCTACGTTCATATACAACGGGTGCAAGCCAGTTTTGCACATGCAGAATACTCGGGTTAAACTTGACGAGCCTAGCATATGCAGATATGGCCTCGGAACACTAGAGACCGAAAGGTCGAACGTGAATCATATAGTAGATATGATCAACATAGTGATGTTCACCATTGAAAACTACTCCATCTCACGTGATGATCGGACATGGTTTAGTTGATTTGGATCACGTGATCATTTAGATGACTCGAGGGATGTCTATCTAAGTAGGAGTTCTTAAGTAATATGATTAATTGAACTTTAATTTATCATGAACTTAGTCCTGATAATATTTGCATAACTATGTTGTAGATCAATAGCTCGCGATGTAGCTCCCCGTTTATTTTTGATATGTTCCTAGAGAAAAATCAGTTGAAAGATGATAGTAGCAATGATGCGGACTTGGTCCGTGATCTGAGGATTATCCTCATTGCCGCACAGAAGAATTATGTCCTTGATGCACCGCTAGGTGACAGACCTATTGCAGGAGCAGATGCGGACGTTATGAACGTTTGACAAAGCTCGGTATGATAACTACTTGATAGTTTAGTGCACCATGCTTTACGGCTTAGAACCGGGACTTCAAAAATGTTTTGAACGCCACGGAGCATATAAGATGTTCCAAGAGTTGAAATTGGTATTTCATACTCATGCCCGTGTCGAGAGGTATGAGACGTCTGACAGTACTTTGCCTACAAGATGGAGGAGAATAGCTCAACCAGTGAGCATGTGCTCAGATTGTCTGGGTACTACAATCACTTGAATCAAGTGGGAGTTAATCTTCCAGATAAGATAATGATTGACAGAATTCTCTAGTCACTATCACCAAGTTACTAGAACTTTGTGATGAACTATAATATGCAAGGGATAATGGAAACGATTCCCAAGCTCTTCGCGATGCTGAAATCAGCGAAGGTAGAAATCAAGAAAAAGCATCAAGTGTTGATGGTTGACAAGACCACTAGTTTCAAGTAAAAGGGCAAGGGAAAGAAAGGTAACTTCAAAAAGAATGACAAGCAAGTTGTCACTCCCATGAAGAAGCCCAAAGCTAAAGACCTAAGCCTGAAACTGAGTGCTTCTACTTCAAAAGGGAATAGTCACTGGAAGCGAAACAACCCCAAATAATTGGCGGATAAGAAGGATGGCAAAGTGAACGAAAGTATATTTGATATACATGTTATTGATGTGTACTTTACTAGTGTTTATAGCAACCCCTCGGTATTTGATACTGGTTCAGTTGCTAAGAGTAGTAACTCGAAACGGGAGTTGCAAAATAAACAGAGACTAGTTAAGGGTGAGGTGATGATGTGTGTTGGAAGTGATTCCAAGGTTGATAAGATCACCATCGCACACTCCTTTTACCTTCGGGATTAGTGTTGAACCTAAAATAAATGTTATTTGGTGTTTGCGTTGAGCATGAATATGATTGGATCATGTTTATTGCAATACGGTTATTCATTTAAGTCAAAGAATAATTGTTGTTCTGTTTACATGAATAAAACCTTCTATGGTCATACACTCAATATAAATGGTTTATTGAATCTCGATCATAGTGATACACATATTAATAAATATTGAAGCCAAAAGATGCAAAGTTAATAATGATAGTGCAACTTATTTGTGGCACTGCCGTTTAGGTCATATTGGTGTAAAGCGCATGAAGAAACTCCATGCTGATGGGCTTTTGGAATCACTTGATTATGAATCACTTGATGCTTGCGAACGATGCCTCATGGGCAAGATGACTAAGACTCCATTCTCCGGAACAATGGAGCGAGCAACTAACTTATTGGAAATAATACATACTGATATATGATGTCCGATGAGTGTTAAGGCTCGCGGCGGGTATCGTTATTTTCTAACCTTCACAAGATGATTTGAGCGGATATGGGTATATCTACTTCATGAAACATAAGTCTGAAACATTTGAAAAGTTCAAAGAATTTCGGACTGAAGTGGAAAATCATCGTAATAAGGAAATAAAAGTTCTGCGATCTGATCGTGGAGGCGAATATTTGAGTTACGAGTTTGGCCTTCAATTAAAACAATGTGGAAATAGTTTCACAAACTCATGCCACCTGGAACACCACAGCATAATGGTGTGTCCGAACATCGTAACCATACTTTATTTGATATGGTGCGATCTATGATGTCTCTTACTGATTTACCACTATCGTTTTGGGGTTATGCATTAGAGACAGCTGCATTCACGTTAAATAGGGCACCGTATAAATCTGTTGAGATGACACCGTATGAACTGTGGCTTGGCAAGAAACCTAAGCTATCATTTCTTAAAGTTTGGGGCTACGATGCTTATGTGAAAACTTTCAACCTGAGAAGCTCGAACCCAAATCGGAGAAGTGCGTCTTCATAGGATACCCAAAAGAAAATGTTGGGTACACCTTCTATCTCAGATCCGAAGGCAAGATCTTTGTTGCTAAGAATGGATCCTTTCTAGAGAAGGAGTTTCTCTCGAAAGAAGTGAGTGGGAGGAAAGTATAACTTGATGAGGTAAATGTGCCTACTCCCGAATTGGAAAGTAGTTCTTCACAGAAATCAGTTCGAGTGATTCCTACACCAATTAGTGAGGAAGCTAATGATGATGATCATAAAACTTCAGATCAAGTTACTACCGAACCTCGTAGGTCAACCAGAGTAAGGTCCGCACCAGAGTGGTATGGTAATCCTGTTCTGGAGGTCATGTTACTTGACCATGATGAACCTACGAACTAGGAGGAAGCGATGATGAGCCCAGATTCCGATAAATGGCTTGAGGCCATGAAATCTGAGATAGGATCCATGTATGAGAACAAAGTGTGGACTTTGGTAGACTTGCCCGATGATCGGCAAGCCATTGAGAATAAATGGATCTTCAAGAGGAAGACAGACACTGATAGTAGTGTTACTATGTACAAAGCTCGAATTGTCGCAAAAGGTTTTCGACAAGTTCAAGGTGTTGACTACGATGAGATTTTCTCACTCGTATCGATGCTTAAAATCTGTCCGAATCATGTTAGCAATTGCTGCATTTTATGAAATCTGGCAAATGGATGTCAAAACTGCATTCCTTAGTGGATTTATTAAAGAAAAGTTGTATATGATGCAACCAGAAGGTTTTGTCGATCCTAAAGGTGCTAACAAAATGTGCAAGCTCCAGTGATCCATCTATGGACTGGTGCAAGCATCTCGGAGTTGGAATATACGCTTTGATAAGTTGATCAAAGCATATAGTTTTATACAGACTTGCGGTGAAGCCTGTATTTACAAGAAAGTGAGTGGGAGCACTACAGCCTTTCTGATAAGTATATGTGAATGACATATTGTCGATCAGAAATGATGTAGAATTTTCTGGAAAGCATAAAGGAGTGTTTGAAAGGAGGTTTTCAAAGAAAGACCTCGGTGAAGCTGCTTACATATTGAGCATCAAGATCTATAGAGATAGATCAAGATGCTTGATAAGTTTTTTCAATGAGTACATACCTTGACAAGTTTTTGAAGTAGTTCAAAATGGAACAGTCAAAGAAAGAGTTCTTGCCTGTGTTGCAAGGTGTGAAGTTGAGTAACACTCAAAGCCCGACCACGGCAGAAGATAGAGAGAGAATGAAAGTCATTCCCTATGCCTCAGTCATAGGTTCTATAAAGTATGCCATGCTGTGTACCAGACCTATTGTGTACCCTGCCCTAAGTTTGGCAAGGGAGTACAATTTTGATCTAGGAGTAGATCACTGCACATCGGTCAAAATTATCCTTAGAGGACTAAGGAAATATTTCTCTGTAATGGAGGTGATAAAGAGTTCGTTGTAAAGAGTTATCTCGATGCAAGCTTTGAGACCGATCTGGATAACTCTAAGTCACAATCCGGATACATATTGAAAGTGGGAGCAATTAGCTAAAGTAGCTCTGTGCAGAGCATTGTAGACATAGAAATTTGCAAAATACATACGGATCAGAATGTGGCAGACCCATTGACTAAACCTCCCTCACAAGCAAAACATGATCACACCTTAGTACTCTTTGGGTGTTAATCACATAGCGATGTGAACTAGATTATTGACTCTAGTAAACCCTTTGGGTGTTGGTCACATGACGATCTGAACTATTGGTGTTAAATCACATAACGATGTGAACTAGATTATTGACTCTAGTGCAAGTGGGAGACTGAAGAAAATATGCCCTAGAGGCAATAATAAAGTTGTTATTTATATTTCCTTATATCATGATAAATGTTTATTATTCATGCTAGAATTGTATTAACCGGAAACTTAGTACATGTGTGAATACATAGACAAACAGAGTGTCACTAGTATGCCTCTACTTGACTAGCTTGTTGGATCAAAGATGGTTAAGTTTCCTAGCCATAGACATGAGTTGTCATTTGATCAACGGGATCACATCATTAGAGAATGATGTGATTGACTTGACCCATTCCGTTAGCTTAGCACTTGATCGTTTAGTATATTGCTATTGCTTTCTTCATGACTTATACATGTTCCTATGACTATGAGATTATGCAACTCCCGAATACCGGAGGAACACTTTGTGTGCTACCAAACGTCACAACGTAACTGGGTGATTATAAAGGTGCTCTACAGGTGTCTCCGGTGGTACTTTTTGAGTTGGCATAGATCGAGATTAGGATTTGTCACTCCGATTGTCGGAGAGGTGTCTCTGGGCCCTCTCGGTAATGCACATCACTATAAGCCTTGCAAGCAATGTGACTAATGAGTTAGTTGCGGGATGATGCATTACGGAACGAGTAAAGAGACTTGCCAGTAACGAGATTGAACTAGGTATGGTGATACCGACGATCGAATCTCGGGCAAGTAATATACCGATGACAAAGGGAACAACGTATGTTGTTATGCGGTTTGACCGATATATATCTTCGTAGAATATGTGGGAGCCAATATGAGCATCCAGTTCCGCTATTGGTTATTGACCGGAGACGTGTCTTGGTCATGTCTACATAGTTCTCGAACCCGTAGGGTCCGCACGCTTAACGTTCGGTGACGATTGGTAATACGAGTTTATGTGTTTTGATGTACCGAAGGTAGTTTGGAGTCCCGGATATGATCACATACATGACGAGGAGTCTCGAAATGGTCGAGACATAAAGATCGATATATTGGATGACTATGTTTGGACTTCGGAAGGGTTCCGAGTGAGTTTGGACAAATACCGGAGTACCGGGGTGTTACCGGAACCCCCCGGGGAGTGTAATGGGCCTCATGGGCCTTGGCGGAGAGAAGGTGGGGCGGCCAGGGCAGGCCGTGCGCCCCGTCCCTCTCTAGTCCGAATTGGACAAGGAAGGGAGGGTGGCGCCCCCCTTTTTCCTTCCCCCTCTCTCCTCCTTCCTTCCCTCCTACTCCTACTCTTGGAAGGGTGGAATCCTACTCCCGGTGAGAGTAGGACTCCCCTTGGGGGGCGCCTAGGAGTCCGGCCTCCTCCCCCTCCTCCACTACTTTATATACGGGGGAGGGGGGCACTCCATAGACACACAAGTTGATCATTGATCTTTTAGCCGTGTGCGGTGCCCCCTCCACCATAATCCACCTCGGTCATATCGTAGCGGTCCTTAGGCGAAGCCCTGCGTCGGTAGCTTCATCATCACCGTCATCACGCCGTCGTGCTGACGAAACTCTCCCTCGAAGCTCTATTGGATCGTGAGTTCGTGGGACATCGCCGAGCTGAACGTGTGCAGACCGCGGAGGTGCCGTACGTTCGGTACTAGGATCGGTCGATCGTGAAGACGTACGACTACATCAACCGCGTTGTCATAACGCTTCCGCTTTCGGTCTACTAGGGTACGTGGACAACACTCTCCCCTCTCATTGCTATGCATCACCATGATCTTGCGTGTGCGTAGGATATTTTTGAAATTACTACGTTCCCCAACACTGACTTGCACTCCAAGTCTCCTGGGTGCCTTCTGGTCCAAGAAAAATCATTGCGAAGGTTTTATTCCGTTTGGACTCCGTTTGGTATTCCTTTTCTGCGGAACTCAAAAACAAGGAAAAACAAAAACTGGCACTGGGCTCTAGGTCAATGGGTTAGTCTCAAAAATAATATAAAATAGCATACTAATGCATATAAAACATCCAAAACAGATAATATAATAGCATGGAACAATCACAAATTATAGATACGTTGGAGACGTATCATTACCTTCTTGAAGGGGTTGCTTTTGGAGACCTTTTATATTTTTCGGGTGTCGTATTAGGTGATCGTAGGTGTGCCGCTATTGAGAGGAGTCAATCGTTGTGGCGGGACCATTCTTTTTTTAATTTCTTTTTATTTTGGTGCATCCTGGATGTCTTTGTGATATCTTGTAGGTAAAGAGGCTGGGTGTAATTGATATCTTCGCGATATTAATATATATATATTAAAAGCAAAGTGCTATAATAATAGGGTTTTTTACATCTGTGCCCCTGGTTCCTTAGCTCTACTCATTCATCCTCGCGCCCTTAACTTTTGCTCAGTTTTCGCCACTCCCTTGCCCGAAACCCTCAGAACTGGTCACAACGGACGTTGCCATCGGGTCAATGGCTTGACCGTTAACTCTGACGAGTGGGGCCGTGCTGGACTGTGTCGTCCGTTGGACCTGTCAGGTGGGGCCATGTTGGGCGGTGTCGCTGTTCGCCGTTGGGCCATGGTTTCGTTGGGCCGTCCCTTGCATTAAACGCCTGCGCACCGCCAGGACAGAAGCCTACTATGCATCTCCAGCCGTTGCGCCGGTGTCTCCACGAGCTTCCGCCATCGGACAGAAGGAGGCGATGAAGGTGAGGAAGAGTATGCGGTGGGGGAGAGCGAGACGGTGCGGTGGAGGCAGTAGAGAAGAGCGAGACGACGCCGGTGGGGAGAGGAAGACGATGCGGCAGGGAGGGGATTTGGGGGAAATGGTAGGGGCGATGCGCCGGGAGGTGGTTCCCCCTCTTTATACGATGGGACGTTTCGGGCATGTCCCATGGACACGTGCTACCCCATGACCGCGGTCAGTTGCATGCACCCATGTATACGAATACCACTGTACGGTCAGCATACGAAATCACTATACGGGTAAACGGTCAAAGGTGGACTCAGCCCTACGCAGCCCCACTCGTCAGAGTTAACGGTCAAAGGCATTGACCCGACGGCAACGACCGTTGTAACCTGTTCTGAGGGTTTCGGGCAAGGGAGTGGGGAAAAGTGAGCAAAAGTTAAGAGCATGGGGATGAATGGGCAACTAACGAACCAGGGGCACAAAAATAAAAATCCCATAATAATATATCAAAAAGCACACCGCGGATGAGCCTATACAAACCTTTTGAATAGGGCAAAAAGACTTGCCACATGCTATATACGTATAAAGATGAACCTATATGAAACTGGCGACCTAACCCCTCTCGCGACCCCCGCGTCGCCTCTCCCGGCGGCGGCGGGGGAACCTTAGCCGCGCCGCCGCGACCCCCTCCCCACATCGCCCCACCTCCTCGCCGCCGCCTGAGGTAGCCGTCGGGCAAGCCCGGGGCGCCAAGGATGGTGGCGGCGGGGCCTCGGCTGCCCTGCCAACGTGGGGAGTCCCGGATCTGGAGCGACGGCTCCTTTGGCGAGGCACGGCAGGCACCGGCAAGCAGCTGTGTGGGCTGTGGATCTGACGTCCTGGCCGCGCGGGGGGGGGGATCCCGGTGGTTGTTGGCGGCTGGCGGCGGCTTCTACGGCGGTCGGTGTGCGCGATCTGGCGCCTCCCCTCCTCCCCTGTTCGGCGTGCGGGCCAGCCTGGTCGGGCCGCGCCTCCCTTGGTCGCTGGTTCTCTACAGGAGGCACTGCCGGTGGCGGTGATCTAGTTCGGGCGAAATCCCTGGCCGGCCATGGCCGGCCGCGCCGACGGCGATGCCTGAGGGCGTCGTTCTCCTCCTTGGATGCGTCGGTATGGACTGATCTCCTCACTTCCCCTTCCCCTAGGTCTCCCGAGCGAAAGCCCTAACTTTGTTGCGCGACGGCGGTGCTCATGGCGCCGTTCCCTTCTTTAAGGCGCCGCTTTGGGAACCTTGGAGTTGGGTGGCGCTTGCGGGTGGTGGGTGACGGCGGTGGTGTGGTCCTGTCCTAGCATGGATCTACGTCCATTGCTTGGAGATGGACTCGCGTTCATGGAGGACGACATTTGGCATCGTGGTGGCGTCGATGGCGGAGGACCTACTAAGGCTAGAGTAGGTGGAGGGCATTGTTTGGCGTCATGGTGGTGTCGATGGCGAAGGACCTGCTAAGGTTGACACCTTAATCTTCTCTGAAGATGGACTAGTGGAAGATAGCGACGACGATACATGTGAGTGCTGTCGGTGTCAAAACCGGCGGATCTCGGGTAGGGGGTCCCGAACTGTGCGTCTAAGGTGGATGGTAACAGGAGGCGGGGGACACGATGTTTACCCAGGTTCGGGCCCTCTCGATGGCGGTAATACCCTACTTCTTGCTTGATTGATCTTGATGATATGAGTATTACAAGAGTTGATCTACCACGAGATCATAGAGGCTAAACCCTAGAAGCTAGCCTATGGTATGATTGATCTCGTCCTACGGACTAAACCCTCCGGTTTATATAGACACCGGAGGGGGCTAGGGTTACACAGAGTCGGTTACAAGGAAGGAGATCTACAAATCCGTATCGCCAAGCTTGCCTTCCACGCCAAGGAGAGTCCCATCCGGACATGGGTCGAAGTCCTCAATATTGTATCTTCATAGTCCAACAGTCCGCCCAAAGGATATAGTCCGGCTGTCCGAGGACCCCCTAATCCAGGACTCCCTCAGTAGCCCCCGAACCAGGCTTCAATGGTGATGAGTCCGGCGCGCAGATTGTCTTCGGCATTGCAAGGCGGGTTCTTCTCCAAATTCTGAATACTTGTTTGAGTAGCGTCCGGCTTCCCATAAATGTTGCACTCCTTGGCTTCCGTGCCTAATAATGGATATTCTCCACGCGTCGAGTGAATGCGAGAAGTCGGGGCATTTTTACAATTGCCACCCTAGCCATGTGGGTAAATCGTCTATTAAAGAGACGGGGATTCTCATATCCATATCACACTATCCTCCCATAGCGAGTATCCATCGGAGCGCGCCCGGAAAAAATCCATTCCAACATGGCCGGTCGTCGCAGCTCCTCCTCTCGCTCCCGTAGCCCTAAACCCGGCAATTGGAAGAAGTGTTCCGTCCCCCACAGCCAATTAGTAGAGTTGCAGACCCAGGGATTTCTCCCTCCAGCGTATATGGTCCCCGTTCGAGCCGGGCTCGCCACCTATAACGGCGGGGAGCAAGCGGAGATCTTTCCCAGCCCATCCATGCCTCGTCTCTTACTTATTAAGAGGGCTTGGATTTCCAATTCATCCGTTCCTCCGCAGGCTCCTGGAGTTCTATGGCCTCCAGCTGCATAATTTCACTCCCGCCTCCATATTACACATAGCTGGCTATGTCGCCCTTTGCAAGCTGTTTCTGGGCTGCGAAGCTCATTTCGAGCTATGGAAGAGGCTATTCTGCCTCGTACCCCGTACACAGGAGGGGTCACTGTACCAAGTGGGCAGAGCCGAAATATGGTGCATCGCCGGGACCGGATACCTGTCTGGTACTCCGAAGAAGACATCCGAAGACTGGCCTTCGGAGTGGTTTTATATGGAGGACGTCCCCCTTCCGGACCCTATTCGGATGGGCCTCCCTGAGTTCGACAATGCTCCCCTGAAGAAACGTCGCAGCTGGCGCCCTCGGAGCCCTCAGGAGGAAGATAACGGAGAAGTCCTTTACCTGATGGGCCGGATAAAGATGCTGGCTCAATCAGGACTGACAATAATCAAGGTTATGTCAATATGTATAATGCGGGGGTACAGCCACTACAATATCGAGGGCACCCTATGTGGCACTTCAACGGGGAAGATGATGCCACCTGCTACGGGCGTAAGGGACCGGACTCAGTTGCTGCTCTAGCAAAAATCCTGTCCGATTTGTATAAAGGAGAAGAAGAGGAGTTCGTCCGCATTAAGCCACGGGATGGATTCTCCATGTACAACCCCCCAAGCTGGGTGAGCTGCTACTTTCCACTCCAATCCTTTCCGCATTCTTTGTCATGAGTATTTACTTTGCTATTTCAAAGCAGGAACTGCGAAAAGCTGTGAGGGAGGTCCACAACCCGTCTCCACAACCAGAGGACCCTGACCGGGCCCTCGACCCCGGACTCGAAGAGGATCCGGACATATTTGTGGAGCTGATTGACAGGACGTTCTATCAATTGAGCTGCGATGATGCCATGGTGGCCATCATAGCCGATTATCCTGGACTACTCCCTGCATCGCATGTAAGTAAAACCGGAGCCCTAACTTCCAAGAAGGATCCCTTTTTCTGCACTTCACCTACCGCACACATATGGTGTCTTACAGGGAAGGCCCTCGGGACGCCATGCCGAACCTGCAGTGACTCACCAACAAGGGGCACCGAAGCCGGGTTGGTTTAAAAGGAAGGCGGTCAGGACTGAGACGCCGTCGCAGAGGTATGAAACAAAACCCCGCTCCGTGGTTGTCGTCTTTTAAAATATAATAACGTCCATGTTTCCTAGTAGGAAAAACGCCCGCCGGACTATATCCGGAGAGGTTGCCAGTCACGCCTCCACCAGTCGGGCTGCAGAGCCGGACATAGAGGCGGACGCTAACATGGGGCCAACGCCGGATGTTCCTCCTATAGAGGATGCGGATAAGCTATCCGCTACAAATTCCGAAGTGGAGAGCGCCATGAATCACAGGCGTCGCCGGGCCATACTCCGTGACGCTTGTTTCTCCCAAGAGGCGTTCGATGCCTTCAACTCAGGAGACGCGTACATCCGAGCCGCTCAAAATGGTCTTGCCAGAGCCACTGACCAGTATGTAAAAGATATACGGGTAAGGAAATCTAATAGTTATGTATATCAGTAGCCCCTGAGACTTGAAACAGTGGACCCAACTGATTTAAGGATCATTGTTTGCATGGGTTCTTACGGAGAAGAATACCCAGTTGTCTCTAGAGCTGCAGGAGTGCAAAGCCCAGCTTCAGGCCGCAGTTGCCGCAGTAAAGGAGTCCGAGAAGGCCCCATCTGGTGACGCTTGTTTTCATTGCTAAGAATGTCATGTACCAGGTAGTATGCGCCATGCGTGCAAATCTAACAATAGATTGTGCAGATGGTCCCAGAGTGAATCCGGATGAGCAACATGCTCTACGACAGCTAAAGGCTGGCGAGCGCGTGCTCACGCAAGTTAGGCGGGAGAAAAACGATCTCCAAGACGCCAATATCCAGCTGGGCATGGAACTGAAGGATGTTCGGGCCCAGCTTGCTGTCTCCGTAAAGGAGAATAAGAGGCTTCGACGCGGCATTTTCAGTAAGTGCTTGAACGAACTTTTAAAGAGTTCGGCGAAGAAACCGGCTAACAGATTTATATCTGCAGGTATGCTGACGGGTCGTCCCGAAGAGGAGATGCCCGGGTCCGCGGGTGATCTTCTGCCAGAGCTCTCACAACTACACGAACAAATTCGGCAGGTGATGCAGGGCATTGCCCAAGCCTTGTGGCCATCCATCTCCCTGCCAGGGCAATGGGGGAGCTTGTAGAGAAGCTCAAGGGAGCGCGGCAGTGCTTCCGATTATGGAAGATATCAGCCTGCCGACAAGGTGCGAGGGAAGCCTGGGCCATGGTGAAGACGCGGTATACCAAGGCTGGCCCTAACCACATGGCCGAAGTCGGACCTGTGGGGCCTGATGGGAAAGAGATCCCCGTCAGTTTGGTGTATGACCAAGTAGAATTAGCCGCAAAGTATTCCCAACAGGATTATAGGCTAGACAGTCTGTTGGATGGTATAGAAGAAGAATTTAGTCAGTCTAAGTGACTGTGTACTTCAAATGATATATATTGTCCCTAGCCGGATTGTAAATCATTTGTCATGGTGGACTTTTTCGCTTCGACCTCTGGACCCGATAGTCCGGAGTGTATCCGAATACCCGCTCAGTTATGTAAAAACCGGGGTACGCGTGGAAACCAGGCGTAGGGATCATAAGTGCTTGAACAGACAAGTACCCAACTAGCTATGTTATATTACATGGATAGTAAGAAACATTTTCCAGGGAGAATAGTTCCGTTAAGGGTTCCTTTCCCTGGGTACGCATGCCCTAATGTGCATGTCCGAACTGCGAAAAGAGACGCAGGCTATAAACATCTGGGGGCACGTATTAAAATAAATAAAAGTCATCTTTTGTTCACCGACCGAGTATTCCCTTAAGAACGCTAGCTTTCGGCTTCACCCAGTCTGAGGTACACATCCGACTGACCCGGTAGTAACAATCACAGAGGTGCTCCCCTTATGCCCTAGCCGAATTAACGGGAACGTAGGGCATAAACACAAGAGCCAGGCAACCCAGCTTGGCCAAAACTTAAGTCATATCGATGCATATAATGGCGAAAAAAGGTACATGTGGAAGAATAACACATGTGTGGGGCATAAAGCCCGGAAAATAGTTATATTAAGCTTCTGTATAAGAAGCCCCCAGGTATAATGAGCGTGGTTAGCGCGTCAAGATTGTGTAGTCAAGACGCAATTTAGCCTTTTAAGGCCTTGAAGAAAAGGAAAAAAGGAAAGAGAAAGAGAGAAAAGACAGATAACGGATATGTAAAAAATTGACGGAGGTAAGGAGACGAACATAGAGTCCGGCACTAGGCGTAGAACCTTCGGAGTCTGGCTGCGTTCCATGGGTTTGGCTCGAGTCGATTATCCGATGCATCCCGCAGACGGTACGCTCCACCGGTCAGAACCTGGTCAATAATGAAGGGACCTTCCCATTTGGGCTTGAGCTTGTTCTTTTTCTTCTCTGGCAGGCATAGAACGAGTTCGCCAATGTTATAAGTTTTGGCCCGTACCTCTCTGCTTTGATACCTTTGAGCCTGTTGCTGATAGAATGCGGAACGGGCTTTTGCCATCAAGCTCCTCCTCCAGGGTGTCCAAACTGTCCTGCCGATCGAGCTCGGCCTCTTTTTCTTCATACATGCGCACTCGAGGTGAATCATAAATTATGTCGCAGGGCAGTACCGCCTCTGCGCCGTACACCATAAAAAACGGTGTGTATCCGGTGGTGCGATTCGGCGTGGTCCGCAGCCCCCATAGTACGGAGTCGAGCTCCTCTACCCAGTGCGTGTTTGATTCCTTTAAGGACCACACTAATCTGGGTTTAATGCCGCTCATGATAAGACCATTTGCTCCCTCGACTTGACCGTTAGTTTGCGGGTGATAGACAGAAGCATAATCGTGCTTGATGCCCATGTTGCTGCACCAAAGTTTTACCTCGTCGGCTGTGAAGTTCGAGCCGTTATCGGTGATGATGCTGTGGGGGACGCCATAACGGTGTACCACCCCGGATATGAAGTCTATCACTGGTCCGGATTCGGCCGTTTTGACTGGTTTGGCTTCTATCCATTTGGTGAATTTGTCCACCATGACCAATAGGTATTTTTTCTTATGAGTTCCCCCTTTGAGGGGTCCGACCATATCAAGCACTCAGACTGCAAAGGGCCAAGTAATGGGGATCGTTTGGAGAGCGGTAGGCGGCATATGGCTTTGGTTTGCGAAGAGCTGGCAACCGACGCAACGTTGAACAAGGTCCTGTGCGTCTGCTCGGGCCGTCGGCCAATAGAAACCTGTACGGAAGGCCTTGCTTACAAGGGCCCGGGCTGCGGCGTGGTGGCCACCGAGTCCAGCATGGATTTCTGCCAAAAGCTCCCGCCCTTCATCTTCGGAGATGCACCTTTGAAGGACTCCAGTAGTGCTTTTCTTATAAAGCTCTCCCTCGTGGACCTTGTAGGCTTTAGACCGCTGCACTATGCAGCGTGCCTCATTTTGGTCCTCGGGTAGTTCCTGCCTGGTTAGGTAGGCCAGGAATGGTTCTGTCCACGGGGCGATGACGGCCATTATCACATGGGCCAAAGGTGTTATTTCGGTGGCAGAGCCTCCGATTATGTCAGAGTGTTCGGTATCTGGTATTGTGGCCGGGTCCGGACTATTGTTACCGGTGTCCCCTTCCCATACCACGGATGGCTTAAACAGCCTTTCCAAGAAGATGTTAGGTGGGACAGGGTCATGCTTAGCGCCGATACGGGCGAGGATATCCGCCGCCTGATTGTTTTCCCGAGCCACATGGTGGAATTCAAGCCCCTCGAACCGAGCTGACATTTTGAGGACGGCGTTGCGATAAGCCGCCATTTTCGGATCCTTGGCGTCGAAGTCTCCATTTATTTGAGATATTGCGAGGTTCGAGTCCCGACGCACCTCCAGGCGTTGAATGCCCATGGAAACTGCCATCCGGAGACCATGTAACAGGGCCTCGTATTCGGCTGCATTGTTGGAGTCTGTGTATACTATTTGGAGTACGTATTGGATTGTATCTTCGGTGAGGTAAGTCAGGACGACGCCAGCCCCCAGACCAGCCAACATTTTAGAGCCGTCGAAGTGCATGATCCAATTGTAGTACGCGCCGTATTCTTTAGGGAGTTTGGCTTCTGTCCACTCGGCGACAAAGTCGGCCAGTACTTGCGACTTAATGGCTCGCCGTGGTCTATATGTTATGTCGAACGGGAGGAGCTCGATAGCCCATTTGGCAATTCGGCCCGTGGCATCGCGGTTGTTTATTATGTCATTGAGTGGTACTTCCGAGGCCACCGTAATTGAACACTCTTGAAAGTAGTGTCGTAATTTCCGGGATGCCATAAATACCGCGTATGCTATCTTTTGATAATGTGGGTACCGTGATTTGCATGGAGTGAGGACGGTGGATACATAGTATACCGGCTTTTGAAGTGGGAATTTATCCGTCCGTCTCTCGTTCGACGACGAGCACTGCGCTTACAACTTGGTGAGTTGCCGCTATATATAACAGCATTGGTTCGCCGATATTTGGCGCGGCCAAGATTGGGGTGGTGGCCAGGATGGCTTTTATTTCTTCCAATCCGGCCGTGGCCGCATCCGTCCACTCGAAGTGTTCGGTGCGCCGAAGAAGGCGATAAAGGGGTAGTGCCTTTTCTCCTAATCGGGAGATAAAGCGGCTTAAGGCTGCCACGCATCCAGTTAACTTCTGGATTTGCTTGAGGTCAGTTGGGATAGCCAACTGTGACAGAGCTCGGATTTTAGCCGGATTTGCTTCAATTCCTCTACTGGAGACGATGAAGCCTAGGAGCTTTCCGGCGGGCACGCCGAAAACGCATTTTTCCGGATTGAGCTTGATGTCGTATGTTCGGAGATTGTCAAACGTGAGCCTGAAGTCATCTATTAAGGATTCGACGTGTCTGGTTTTAACGACCACATCGTCTACGTATGCCTCCACTGTTTTGCCGATCTGTTTTTCCAGACATGTCGGAATCATGCGTTGATAGGTTGCGCCTGCGTTTTTGAACCCGAAGGGCATTGTGTTAAAACAGAAGGGGCCGTATGGAGTGATAAATGCCGTTGCGGCTTGGTCGGACTCCGCCATCTTAATTTGATGGTATCCGGAGTATGCGTCGAGGAAACACAATGAGTCGTGTCCTGCAGTAGCGTCGATAATTTGATCGATGCGGGGGAGGGGGAAGGGATCCTTGGGGCAAGCCTTGTTAAGGTCCTTAAAATCGACACATAGGCGCCAGGATTTATCCTTCTTTGGTACCATCACCAGGTTTGCTAGCCAGTCCGGGTGTTTTATTTCTCTAATGAATCCTGCCTCCAATAACTTGGCTAGCTCCTCTCCCATGGCTTGTCGCTTAGGTTCAGGGAAACGCCGAAGAGTCTGCTTGACCGGCTTGAATCTCTTTAGAATGTTAAGGCTATGCTCGGCCAACCTGCGTGGGATTCCTGGCATGTCTGAAGGATGCCAGGCGAATATGTCCCAATTCCCGCGCAGGAACTCCCGTAGTGCGGCGTCTACAACAGGGTTTAACTGTGCCCCAATGGATGTTGTTTTTGTAGGGTCCGTTGGGTGGACTTGGAATTTGACTATTTCATCCGCTGGTTTAAAAGAGGTGGACTTGGATCTTTTGTCGAGTATCACGTCGTCCCTGTCCACTGTGGAGCGCAGCACAGTTAATTCCTCGGCCGCGAGGGCTTCGGATAATGCTTCGAGGGCCAGTGTGGCTGTTTTGTTTTTGGCGCGGAGTGCTATGTCCGGATCACTATCTAGAGTGATGATTCCACTGGGCCCGGGCATTTTGAGCTTCATGTACCCGTAATGAGGTATAACTTGGAAGATCGTGAATGCCTCCCGCCCTAGAAGAGCGTGGTATCCGCTACTGAACGGGGCCACTTGGAATGTAATTTCTTCGGACCTATAATTCTCCGGCGTGCCGAATACCACACCTAGTGTGATTTTCCCAGCGCATCATGCCACCCGACTAGGGATGATTCCTCTGAAGGTCGTGCTGCTTTGCTCGATGAGGTTTCTGTCTATTTCCATTGTTTGAAGAGTCTCCTCATAAATGAGGTTTAATCCGCTGCCGCCGTCCATGAGCACTTTAGTAAGCCGAAAACCGTCCACAATTGGACTAAGGACCAAGGCGGCTGGTGCTCGGGCTGTTCGGAATTTAGGTTCGTCACTGCCATTGAAGGTGATAACCGTGTCGCTCCATGGATTTATTGCTGCCACGTGGCAGACTTCGGCAAGGCTGCGGAGTGCTCGCTTACGCCTATTATTTGAGGCGAAGGTCTCGAAGACCGTCAATACTGTATTGTTGTTATCCACGGGATGGTGCTCTGCGGTATTTTTAATGAGGAGATCCTCACCGCTCTTGGCCACCTGCCGGAGTACCCAACATGCTCTAAGGCTGTGTGTTGGTATGGTATCCGCTGTACTATGAATTTTGCATGACCCATTAAGCCATCCCTCCAATACGGTTCCACGCCCTGTAGTGGGCTTTTGCTTCTTTCTAACTGGGTCGGGCGACTTACGAGAGTGCACCCTTTTAGTTCGGACTGGGGATTTTGTCAGAGCCGGAGCATCCCAAAATTTTGTTTGGGTTTTCCAGGCGCTTTCCATCGCACAGTACTTCCGTACTATGGCCACCAAGTCAGCGAAGTGTGCTATGTCACGGCGACTTATGGCGTTGAGGATTCCCTTGTCCGTGCAATTATTGCAAAAGAATGAAATTGCGTCTTCCTCGCGACAGTCCTTGACCTTGTTCATTACAAGGAGGAATCTGGCCCAATAGTGGTGTACTGTCTCCTGGGGCTCTTGTCTAATGTGGGAAAGATCGTTTATGTCTGGGTGGGTGCGTGGATTTAAGTCCGAACCTGATCTGAGACCCAGGGGCAGAGGAGTTTCCGATCTTGGGAGTTCGGGCTCTGGGATGTTGCCCGACAGGTCTGGCCCGCTGCCTGATTCTAGGTTCAGGGTTTGGGCGATGTCCTCCCGTAGACGGGTATCCGGCTCAAAGAGCTCGGGAATCCGGACATAGTTTGTCCTAAAGATAGAGGAAGAATCGCCGCATTGCTCCTCCACCACCGCTATCTGATGGGTGACCGGCGGAGAGTTAATCTCCCTTTGGTCGGGTTTAAGCCCGATCCGATCATAGTCCGTAGCGACTCCCAAAGCGGCGATGCGATCCAAGAGCTCATTCAAAGAGGAGAGCTCCATTGGATTCATCCGCTCGGTAAGTTCCGAGCCGATGTGGAGACTGTTTTTGATGACCCGAGAAGTCATCGTCGGCGCAGCGGCCGAACAGGCGGTCATGACGAAGCCGCCTAGTCGGAGAGTTTGGCCTACAGCCAGGGCTCCCCCCGAGGTGATGTTGTCCCTGACAACGAGACGAGGCATCCTTCCTTATGATGACGGCACAGTGGAACTCTCAATGAAAACACCAATGTCGGTGTCAAAACCGGCGGATCTCGGGTAGGGGGTCCCGAACTGTGTGTCTAAGGCGGATGGTAACAGGAGGCGGGGGACACGATGTTTACCCAGGTTCGGGCCCTCTCGATGGAGGTAATACCCTACTTCCTGCTTGATTGATCTTGATGATATGAGTATTACAAGAGTTGATTTACCACGAGATCGTAGAGGCTAAACCCTAGAAGCTAGCCTATGGTATGATTGATCTCGTCCTACGGACTAAACCCTCCGGTTTATATAGACACCGGAGGGGGCTAGGGTTACACAAAGTCGGTTACAAGGGAGAGATCTACATATCCGTATCGCCAAGCTTGCCTTCCACGCCAAGGAGAGTCTCATCCGGACACGGGTCGAAGTCTTCAATCTTGTATCTTCATAGTCCAACAGTCCGGCCAAAGGATATAGTCCGGCTGTCCGAGGACCCCCTAATCCAGGACTCCCTCAAGTGCGTCGGCCGGTTTGTGCCCCGGAACTGGCAGATGGCTCGGTCGGGGCCTCCGGCTTTAGATGTTAGGCTTAGGTGAAAGGTCTGGGTATGTGGCCTAACTTGCACCCCTTCATCATATGGATAGGAGTAGCGGGAGATTGCCAATATGGTGGATTCAGGCGTATTGTTGTTCTATTTTATAAGGTTCTCGAGAATAATTAATAAAATGGCCGCATTCATATCTCAGATACAGAGTCCGGGGGTCAACCTTCTTTTCTAAAAAAATATATGAAACTGGCAAGCGGCAAATGTGAACAGGCTATAGCGACCTGGTGACAATTGAAATGTACGATGGTTGATGTAAAGTTCGCGCCCTTTAGCGGGATAATTTGTTGGTCTATCAACATCATCACAAGTACGTCCTTACTTTTTGTGTGATCTCCTTTCTCTCGTAGTACATCGATCATTTCTGGTTTGGAAACAACTCATCCCGATCACCAGCTAGCTGCTAAGCAGACTAGGGTGGATGGTTGTCGGCGTGTTAGTTTCGTTACATTATCTACCCCGCAAAATAAAATCTACCCCTGAGCAGATTGGTGAAGAAGATAATTCTCCGAATCAAAATGTAGGCCAAGTATGGCAGTAAATATATTTCTATTTTGGACCAGAAATATACACAAGAAAGGGAATATAGAGGTCCATAATAACTGTTTGTGGGAGAGAGATGGAGAGAGGACTTTTGGTTCCCAGCAGTGGTGCACCTACAGTCAGTGACGATGGATCTAGGGTTTTACGGTTGGGTGCCATATTTCGCACATACAATTCAATCATCAATATAAATATCGCAAATTAAAGTATGTATGGTGTCAACAAGCCTTTATTTATTTAAATGTAAACTTTTTTGTGTGAATTATTTAGATGTAAACTCATTTTGCCTTGGGTGCGTTATATTACAGTAACATACTATGTAACATAAACACCTCTCTCTTCATTACCTACTTGCAACATAAGCAAATATTTCTTGGGATGCCTAATGTTACTAGCTAAGTTACTCCCACTATGACGAGTCTAAGGTAACATAAGGGCATCTTCAACACCGACCCTCAAAACGCTCGCATATGTCCAGACCGCGCTGTCCGGATGTGTCGTGCCATCCAACGCGGGCTTATATCGGTCCACAGGGTGGTCCGGATCCACTTTCTTCCGCAAACCAAAGACAAATGTTGGGGGATTTGCGGGCGTCCGAACCGCTCCTGAGCTCACGTCTGATCGCCCTGGCCCACCCAGCCCCCCTCCCTCGCGCGTGCTTCCCTCCCAAAACTGTTAGCGCCGGTCCAGAGCGTCAGTGCCGGATTCATACCCGGCTAGAGCGGACACGAGCTCTCACTGGCGCCGGCATTAAAGTGGCGCGCCGCCAAGAAAGTGTCGCTTCTCGGTGCAGGCGTATGCTCCGCGTTCAAAGGACACGATGGCCGTCCGTCCGTCCGTCTGCCATCCACATTAATGACACTCGGTTGCCGAGGCGTCTACTCCGGTGCCACCCGTCCGTACATCTGCCGCCCACCATTGCTATAGAAACTGCTACCCCGGTCATAGCCGCAGCCATCCGCCTTCGATCCATTTATTCTATCCGCACCACTCCCACCATGGCTTTCTCGCGCTCCAAAGCTCTCTGGGATGGGCTGACGCTGGAGCAGAAGGAGATGGCCGCCATTGCTACCGGTTGGCTAGCCGGCAGGCAGCCGGAGGACGACGACGTCCCAATGGAGGACGCGGCCGACGATGAGAGGCGCCACCCACCTCATCCGCGCTACCTTTGCCAGTGCATTGCACCATGACCATCGGCGAGGCCCATGCCCATTACATTACGTGGACATAGTGCGGGAGGAGCTGGAGGAGAAATTTTGGGAGGCGCAGGCCGATGCCGCCTACAACCACCAGCTCCTCTAGGAGCACCAGCAGGCGGAGGAGCAGCTCACCGCCGGAGGGCGATCACACCGGAAGCAGACCTGGCGGAGGTCAACGTCGGCTCCACCGAGGCCGCATCCCGCTGCCACGACCACGAAGCCAGCACGTCCGCGGGCGCTGCCGGCAGCGAGGAAGAGTAGAGAACGATAGGTCGGCGCTGCTCGGGTCCCAAGAAGGGCACCGCTCCTCTCCTCCCGTTGAAGCCAAGCTTGGTGGGCTGAACATCGTCGCCCGATTTGCCGCTTGGCGGCGACGTGGAGGCGGACAACTTCACTTCCCAGGTATCCGGAGGCGACGGTTACGGGGGCGGAGCTGGAGAGCGTCGAGGCGGAACTGGAGAAGGCGAAGTTTCAGTTCTCGGGGCTCCTGAGAGGAACGGGCGTCGGCGATCATACGTTAGGTGTATTAATTATACCTCCAGTCGGACGAGCACAACTTAGTTGATGTATGTTCGAAATGTAATGAAATTCGTTATGTTTATATGAAATCTATCATATTTATATGAAATCCGACCATGTTTGAACGAATTTTGTCTGGTTAGTTCGCATTGTTGTTCAAATATATGCAGGCAGCGTTGGATGTCTACCTCCCGCATCCGTGTTCGTGGATTGGTCCCCTGTCCGCGGACATATGCGGGAGGAAATTTGCGAATCGTGTTGGAGATGCCCTTAGTTGAAGGAGAGGGAAGAGGAGACAGGAGAAAAATGAGTTGTAAACTAAGAGCCGGCTATAGCACAAAGGCTGAAAAAACTTTCTGAAATTATAAGATGTGTCAACTATTAATACATATTTTTAAAAAAATTACTATTATACAGGTCCGCTATTAGGTTGGTTTTACATGCCATGTCAACTTTCATAACCGATCATTGGCTTAACCATGTTCTTATAGACAAAAGGGGCAAGTGCTGCTCGGTACTACTCCCTCCATCTCAAAATAAATGTTTTAATCTTAATATAATTTTATATTAAAGTTAGTATAAAGTTGAGACACTTATTTTAGGACGGAGGGAGTACATCGGTATTTTCAATTGTAACCATTAAGTTATTGTGCTTCGTTCGATGTGAATACTACAAGCCTATCTTGCTCGGTTTTGGAAGGTACCTCTTGTCGTTTGTATTTCTAGAATATTCTTAGCAAATCCAAAGATAGTCAACGACCAAGCGCCATAGTTTAGGGCTTACGTTAGACATGTACATAGAGAAAATTACCAGCAGCCTCGTTTAATATTGTTATATATATCTAGAGTGAAGTATACTCTTGCAATTTATTCTTCCTTTTATTTATTTATTCTGCGAGAGATTCTTCCTATTATTTGAAATAACATGTCCTCATTGATGGCCGTGGTCAAAATGTTTATGTGCCAATATTAAAACAGCCTATATCGTGACTCAGAGACGGTAAGATCATATACAACCAAATACACCAAATTTGACCCCTCAAACGGTACGGACACGTTCGCGGACAGTGGCCGGTTGTACCTTAAATTATCGTTTCCACAGCCTGAATACCTCAACTACGAATCCGCAAATCCATACAATTACATGCACGTGAAATGTAATCTCAAGCGAAGCTCGGCCAGCTCCGCCGTGGCCATGTCCGTCGGCTAGATGCGCCCCTCGGAGTGTCGGTGCGGTCGCCGATGAGATGGAGTAGGACATGGGACACACATTGGCTCACGGGACTCGAGGCACCGCCATCCCCATGCCCTACTCTTTCTTGCCGGAGCCCGTCGCGGTCGATGTGGGGTCGACGATGGATCCGTCGTGATCGGAGGTTGACGTCCACCACGACGCAGTTGCGGTGCCTAGGGTTGCAGGCCTCCCGTATCGGTCTCGGAGAGTGCGACTCCGCCTCCCGACGTTCGCCGCGAGGGCTGCCGTGGTCCCCCACACCCTCTTCCACGCACGGCAGGCATGCCGCATCATAGCCTCAGTTGACAGGCCACGGAAGGTCTTCCCGTTGTTGCACCAATGAAGGAGCTGCACCTCTACAGCGTTCGGACGCTAGATGGAGCGCGCTACCTCCGGTGAGGCAGTGACGACGTGCCTTGTGCCGGATCCAAGCTCCATTTGGACGGAGGCCTTGGATTCCCGTCGGATCGAGTCCGACCATTTTCGGGCGTTCTCATCGTGGGCGCGGCAGAGCGCAATGCTAACGACCATCTCCTTCTCGGGCCCGACCGGGATGAGGTCCCATTTCGCAGATCGGGTGAGGAGCACTCGGATCCGCTGCCTGTCATGCCGGAAAAGACCGGAGATCGCCGGACAGGAGCTTCGCAACGGAGGGGAGTGGCTAGGGTCTGGTCTGGCAAGCGAACGAGGACGAATGTACGTGGGGTCGGGTGCGCCAGCGTGTGCCTGATCCGATGTGACGGGTCTTTCAAATCCGCTCTAAATTTGGACTGGATATGAAGAGTGCTAATCAGCCCAGGCATTTGGAGCCGATATAGGAGCCCCTTAGGTCTGTTTTTTCTTTTGACCGGTTAGTAACCGGACCGTCGTCCAAATATATAAAAGGGGTTTGATGCGTCTGGCTATATATGCTCTATGTGCCAACATGAGTCTCTCCAACTAACTTACGCTGTTGAGAAATACTACAGGTGAATCCACCGGCAAGTTTCAGTGTCGGTATGAAGTTCTGGACCACGCCAAAGAGTGCGTTGCAATATTTCCTAATTATATGGTTTGGTTAAAACGTCCACTCTAGCAACAACTTGCAAGCATCTTAAATTATTATTCAAGCATACTGTTAATTACAATCACATCAACTCTCTCCGCAATGTCAACGATTCTACTATAGTAGCTATCGTCCCTGAACCACGGCGCCACAACTGGCCAGTGCAATGTAGCAGGTGGCGCATGCAGTCGTGGTTGCCCCAGAATACGCATGATTTGTCGGCGGTTTAACTGACACCACCAGCGCCAGGGTTAAATTATTTTGCAGCGCTACTAGCCGGTGAACAGTCACCAGCTACTACTCATAAAGAACCTTCGTCTCGCAGCCACTTGTGTCATTGCATGGACTACATCTAGAGATCGAGCAGTTTCTGCGGAACGTACGGATCAAGTCGATCTACTGGTATTGTTCACTCTTAATCTTGAACGGTTGCGGGTACGTGCTGATGGGTGATGCATGCGATCAGATATGGACCTTGTGGTGCATGGTTTTGGACGCGAGTGAGTAGTCCTTTTCTGTTTAGGGCTTGGAGCAGTTGGTGTTGTTGCCTTTCTCTAACTGATTCCAAGAAAGAAAAGGAAGGGTGGTTGGCTAACCGAGGAAGGTCAGTAACCTGCTAGCTAGCAGCAAGCTCTTTTCTACTAAGAAGAAGATAGAAGAGGTAAGAGATCCATGTATATATGACTTGGGGTGATTGGAGTTCTTGCAGTCCTATGTAGTACTTAGTACTTACACTAACAACATCTACAACCGGAATTGCCTGATACGAGCCCCCGTTTGTTTGCGGACGCGTCGCGCTCGCGGACTGCTCCCGGCTATCCCTCATTTGTCCGTATCCTCAGCCGCTTTGCTCATATCAAACTACCAAATCCATGCAACGTACATCAACACAACATAGTAGCTAAATTTAACACAAAGGATAGCATCGAAATAGCAAGTTCATTACAGCCGGACATAAAACATGTTCACTTTAGATTGGATAGTTTGATAAACCAGCTACGATCAATGATCAATATGATTAAGAAGGTGTCGGAGTTCACCACTTTCTCGTCGTGCCCTTCCCCTTGCCGTCCCTCGAAGGGCGTCGTCATCGTCAGTAGTGGTGCCACCGTCAAACAAGGGCAAGGAGACGAGCCTGGCTAGATTCCGGGACGCACGGGCCTGCTCCTTGGCGAGCCGCTTGGCTTTTGCCGCGTTGGCGGCCTTCTCCTTCACGAGCCACTCAGACTCCTTGAGCCCGAGCCAGCAACTCCAACGTGCCGACCCATATGGACGGTGGTTTTGTCCGCTTTTTGTTTGTTTGGATCGGGCGCCCACTCGGCGTCCGTCCTGTTTACGATTTGGGTCGGCAGTGCGTTCAACGCCCGTGACCCATTTCATGTCCGCGCACAAATTTGAAAAAGCCTGTGGCTGTATATCTTGCAAGCGGCCATGCTGTCACCCAAAGTTCATGCCAAGACCATGCCAGCGGCTGACATACAATGCCAGCTCCAAAATACACCACACAGTTCATGCTCTTCCTTGTCTTGCCGGCACACTTACCCAATATACAAACAAGGGATGGCGGTCGCCGCCATAGATCACTCGTCGTCGAACTTGAGCATGTCAGCCTGCATCTTCTCGAACCACGGCCTCTTCCTCGGCGACACGGTGTTGACGTCCACCTTCATGATCTCCACCCCCGTCATCATGCTAGCGAGAGCCACTCCTTTTGCCTTGGTCTTGGCATTGGCGACCTCGATCTCTAGCATCTTGGCTTGCTTCTCGGCCTCCATCTCAAGCATCCTCGCTTGCTTCTCTGCCTCCATCTCAAGCCTCCTCGCTTGCTTCTCCATGAAGGCATTCATTTGCTCTTCCTTGTCTTGCCGGCGCTTCTCCTCCCTTGAGTCCTTCTTGGTCATCATGTCCTCCACGGTTGCGATCAAGACGATCGACGCTGCATCCCGCTTGTCCTCCTTCTTGAAGTTGGCCTTCCCCCGCGGCCGTGGCTTCTCGTCCTCCCCAACCTCCTTCACGGCTTTCTTCCCCCCACGCGCCATGATGACAGTATATTGCGCCTTGAACTTCTCCCCGTTGATGACCCTCCAACAATAGGAGAGGTTGAAGGACATGCCTTCATGTTGGACCTTGAATGCTACAAATGAATGGCATGCAAGCATATGGGCAAATGGATATGCAAGCATAAAGGGAATGAAAACGTAGAGGGGCGCATGCATACCATGTCTTGCATGCCAATGCCGCTCACGGTGCGTGCCTAGATACTCTCAAGGGTGGCACAAAACTTGTTGCACTCTTGTTGTATCACCCTCCATTGCTTCGATGGACACCCACCCACGCGTGTTATGCATTTGGTACGGTGCAAACTTCTTGTGTTCATAGAACTCACGATGGACACAAATCCAAAAGGTTCATGACTTTTGTTTGGCGTCGAGCTTGGGGTCTTGCCCAATGGAGCTTATCCTCGGAGGTCGTGTATGCCTTCGTCCGCTTGCTCTTGCGCTTCGGCTTTGCCCCGGCGGCTTGGTTGGCGAGCTCGTCCTCGAACAAAGGCTCCCTGTCGATGTCCAACTCATCCTCTTCCTCGAGGTCATAGTCCTCCGAAAACTCGTGGTCAAGCACGAAGCCGTCTAGGTCCAGGCCGACCTGATCTTGCATGGAGGCCTCGTGCATGCCAGCTGGATCATAGGTTGCCGGCGTGAACGGCCCTCGACCGTCTTGGCTTTGGGTCTCGTCGGGATCATAGCCAGCCGCGGCGGCACAGCCGGCGGAGCTAGCGGCCGCCGCACTCTCCATGAAGGTTGAACGTCTCGTCATCGCCGGCTGCCGGCATTCTGTTGAACAGGTTGCGGGCCCGGGGAGCACGTCGGCTGGTATCTCCTGCGCGCGTTTCCTGGCCCCTCCAGATGACGAGGCACCGGCCACCGGCGTGGCGTTGAGGTGGATGGGCGCGGGCGTGGAAGTCGCCACCTCGCTCACCTCCGGTGAGCATTCCCCGGAGAGTTGGGAGGCTTGCGGGTAGACGTGAAAGCTGGGAATCGGGTGCGTCGCCGAGACGCGGGGCGACTCTGGCAGCACCATCCGAGGAAACGCGGACGAGCTGGTGCTGGCCATGGCCATGGCAGCGTTGGCGAGCCCGTGCGCTGGCCAGGGTTTAACCCTAGGTAGATTAGGGCCTCCCTAGTTGCCGCCGTCACGCGGGCGTTAGTTTCCTCCTGCTTCTTGGCGGCGGCGAGGGCGGCGGCGGCGGCTGCTTCGTCCCCTGCGTCCGCCGCGTGCCTTCGGCATCAGCTGCTTCTTCTTCTTGGGCGCCGCGACGGTCTTGCGAGGGGCGTGGGGCTTACCTTTGCCGGAGGGGGCAGAGGTGATGACGGACTAGGCGAGGGAGGCGAGGCCGGTGGCGGCATCGAGAGGGTCGTCCATGGCGAGCGGCCGGGAGCGTGCGCGGGAGGGAGGGTTTTGGGAAAGTGGAGGGAAATGGTGGGCATTTGCCATCGACTGGCGGGCCGAAGGGCGTAGTTGGCACGCGGCGCGCGGCCATCCTATGTCCGTGTAGACACAAATGAGGCTCAAAATTGGGCCATAAATGGGTCGGCGGGCGGACAAAAAGCGGGCGCGCGTCCATTTGGGTCTACGCGTTGGGCCGATTATTCCGTCCGCACTACCCAAACGGACGCGTGCGGACGAAATAAATCGGCGTGTTGGAGTTGCTCTAAATGCCTTGGCATTTTTCCGATGGCGGACCTCCGTCTCGGCCATGGTCAATGACCGGCGGATGGTAGGCGGCAGACGAGGCGGCGCGCCCAGCGAAGTGGTTGTAGATGCTTTAATATCTCATATTTTGAGACAAAATGAGTACCTTCTTCATTTGTATTTACTTCGTATATTAGCTTTTGGTCAAAGTCAAGCTTTGTAAACTTTGACTAAACTTATAGACTAAAATATTAAAATATACAATAACAATTTAATATCATTAGATTCATTATTGAATGTACTTAATATCATATAAATTTGTTATAATATCTATTTATATTCGTTTATATAAACTTGATCAAACTTTAAAAAATTTGGCTTCAGTCAACTATAATATGCAGAGTAAATAAAAACGGTGGAGTAGTACGTATGGCTTTTGTAAAAGTGTTGCATGTAAACAAATTATTCGTGGACAGTTTGACGTGACGTCCTGTCAGCCATTTCCGACTCTTTGTTAGCCACACAAATTAAGCGTCAACGACAAACAAAGTTCGATTATTAGAAGCTGGAAAGAAAATCTTTCGCAATGAATGCCGGTTGGCATCATATGCGTATGACGAACGGGGATGGTTCCCTCTTTACCTGACACGTGCAAAGCACCACTGTACGCCTTGCGTTTCTTGGAAGAAAGCAAGCAGCCAGGGTTTCTGATTCTAGCAACTGGTCTATAATCTTTTAGATATACGATTATACCATTTATGCCCTGTTCAAGGAAGGTCATGGTCTGTTATTTATGAGCGAAGGGTGTATGCATGGAAATTTCAGAGTGCAGCATTCAACGTGAATCCTTATCTCCATTAACCTAGAACAGTGCTTGTACTACTGTACACTGTGGAACTGAAGTCGTAACATATACAAACATCACGTCACATTTATTGCTTTACCAAAAATGAACTACGGCCTGAGTACTACTTTGCACCAAAATTGTAGACTTTTAACGATGTCTGGTAGTCCTTATTCAAAGTTGTTCTTTCACGAAATTCTTATTCAAAGGGTGTTGGGTTTATTTATAAGTTAGGCATAATGCCTTCGTCTCTCTAAATAAAAGCTCTTTATTTGGTGCAACTTTAGGCTTCGTTATGTATGCATTCAGTAGATTTAGAAAAGAAAAAACTACTCCCTCCGTTTCAAAATAGATGACCCAACTTTATACTAACTTTAGTACAAAGTTAGTACAAAGTTGGGTCACTCTATTTTGGAACTGAGGGAGTAGTATTCACACTAGCATTCACACACGACTGAGGAATGGCCAAGCTGCACTAATTTGTTATACACAAGAAATATTGGTACACACAAGACAAACACACAACCATGCATTTTATCACGTACTCCCTCCGTTTCAAAATATATGTCTTTCTAGAGATTACAATAAGTGACTATATACGGATCAAAATGAGTGAATCTACACTCTAAAATATGTCTACATATATTCGTATTTTGTAATCCATTTGAAATGTCTAAAAAGACTTATATTTAGGAATGGGGGGAGTAGTTGGTACGCCATGGTATACATAGAGGGGAGAGGATTTATAGCACGAGCAGGAGCAGGTGCAGGGGCACCAAGTCCCTCGTGCGTGCTTTTTCTTTTGGCTTCCGATTTTGAAACTTTTATATCTTTTGAACAAAAATTCTAAATTAAATGATGTTTTCATATTTGTGTTTCTCGTGACGAGGGCTTTCAAATAAGATTCATTTTAAATACATTTTGATTAGTTTTGGAAAAATATGTTAAGAACCAACCCTTGAAACTTACTACGCATGACCGACAAATCAGAACTTTTCTACAAAAAAAAATCGCTTAAAGTTTAAACTCTGCAGCTTGATAGAAGCGATCGAGAAAATTGCTAGTTTGAGAGACAAAATCGTAAGTTTCATAACTGAAAACTTATTGTTCCCTCGTGCAGGATCCAACTACTTTGAGGACCCGCGAGACATTCGGGTGACTTGAGAGGGCTTGACACCTCAATGCTCCCGCACCTTCGTGCCCCTGCAAATTCCTGCTTGCAGAGGCAGTATTTCACGCTTTCAGCAGTTGTAATGTCCCAAAAAGGGAAGGTATGTGTACGAACAAAATAGGGAAGATATGTGCACATAATTTGGATACTGAAATGATGTCCAATAGAGCTGAATTTTTTTTGTTAGGACATGCGACCTGTTTTCGAAGCATGCTTTCTACTATTAATTAAGGTAGAAGAAATAATATGTGGGTAGGGGATCTAGGTGGAGAAATATCCATACGTGGTCTTTACTACACCGTGCGGAAGTCAGGGAGCATATGACCTTTTGGTGCAACCGATGGGAAATGATAGCACGAGCTACATACAAATCGGTTTGGATGACGATCCAACAATAGGAGAGGTGTTTAGGCATTGTGTCCTATGTTTGCCGATTGTGGCCATTTGTTTACTTCTTTGATTTTGTTTATGTACCTGAGATGATTTTTGTACCGTGATACTCTATTCGTTTAAAGAAATGATTGTGCGCATCGTTTGATGTAGGGACCAAGGGAATTCCCAATATTTGAAAAAAAATGTGATCTTGAGATACTTGCGTGCATATCTTGCCTCTTGTTACTTATTATGACTGCTGTTGTTGGCGCCAAGCTTGCAACTTTTTGAACAGGACTACCTGTATTTATTTCTAGATAAAAGTGGAAGAAGCGGAGTGGTTGGCTCCGTTTGATTTTTTCTTTTTTTACTTCTCACCTTGAGTAGGGATTATCAAGATCCAACCTTAGGGCATCCTTCACGCTGACCTCAAAACGGACTCTGTATCTGTCTGCGACCGATCCGCACCGGTGTCCGGACACTGTTACGGAAACCGGCCACCCAACCCTACACTCTAAATATCCAGCTCTATTAACTTTGAGAAAGATTATTAGCTTTTAGTTTAACAGAAGGCTACTAATTATAGTGCTTCCGGTCAAATCTAGTCCGCCTAAATCATGGCTAAGCACCAAGCATAAGCTAGTATTTTGGCTTCCGCCAAATGAAGGTGCTAAATATTTGGCCACCGCCAAATGAAGGTGTTCCAACTAGTGCATAAAAAAGCACCTTCCACAAAATGACTACTTAATTTGCATAATAAAAATTTATTAATTAGCATCTTTCGTCAAATGCAAATACACTAGGTAGTACTACCTTTCGCCAAAATGCTAACTATCCACTGCAATTAGCGCAATGCACTCTGCTAAACGCTAGCCATCATGAGTGGACGCAGAGTATAGACAATATATGATGGCTTTTATTTGGGCAGACAGATGTCCGGATTCTCACAAAGCCTCACTTTGTTTGTCTTCCGTTTACAGGAAAATGGATGTATGGACGCGTCAGTGGATCCATGCGGGACTGCGTTGGATGGCAAACTGCGTCCGGACAGCGTGGTCCGAACACTTGCAGGAGGTTTCAAAATCTGCTTTGGAGATGCCCTTATGCATAACGTGGTTCTCTCTTGGATAAAGAGGAGAGGAAATGCACGTAGGTGCAGGGGCACCGAGCCGCTCGCGCACGTGCCTTTCTTTTGCCTTTTGATTTTCGGCCTTTCATATCTTTGAATGAAAAGTCCAAATTACGTTCTGCTTTTATGTTTGTATTTCTTATGACGAGGGCTTTCAAATAAGATCAACTTCGAATATGTTTTGACAAGTTTTTAAAAATTCTGCTAAGTCTCAACTTTTGAAACTTAGTACGAATGACCGACAAAAACACAACTTTAGTACCTGCGACTGCCACAAAAATCGATGAAAGTTTCAATTCTGAAATTTGATACGATCGACCGTGAAAATCGTAAGTTTCAAATGCAAAACTGTAACTTTCAAACATTAAAACTTGAAACTTATTGTGCTCATCACCTGTCTGATTTACCTCCAACGGATTTTGTGGGGTCTTGGTCTTCCTTCGCCAACCCCTGCCCGTTGACCTGCCCTCCAACACCGACGGAACCACCGGCTCCCGCTACCCACAGCCGGCGGCGCTATGCGCGCGCTTCGCCGCCTCAAAACCAAATTGCTGCCGGTCTCAGACTAGCCACAGTGGGAGTAACTTCAGCAGTAACTTTAAGTCCAACTCAGCAAATTTGTCTATGTGGCAATGAGTTAATGAAGAGAGAGGTAGTTCTAGTAACTTAGCTAGTTACTGTAACACCACACATATCAAAGCAAGATGAGTCTATAGCATAATAAATGAAGTATTGCATGTTACCACGCATATGTTACTTCCCACTATAGAGGTAGTAACATAGAGTAGTAACATGCCCATGTTACTACTCTATGTTACTACCCATTGTGGCTAGTCTCAATAAACCCTGCCATATTCTGTGGATACCCCACCCCTCCTGCACCCGTTAACCGTCGACGATGAGGAGGCTCCACATATTCGACGGAGGCCTGAAAATTTCCATGCACATAAAGAATAGCAAACTCGCCCTTTTATTCATGCCAACATTGTTACACAGGAGAGATACTACGATGTAAGTGTAACACTGTTTGCACATACAATAACGGCCCCAAAGGACGATAAGTGTACAAACAAAACATTCAGCAAACTATATGGAACAGTGACCGACGCCTTCAGATCATTTGGCAGCTCCATTCAAACAGAGTAGCGCTCACATCTCTGGAACATATAATAATTAAGTACCCTCGATTTCCTTCAGTTTATTTCGCACGCTTGCATGGCTGCACGTACGTACGTACGTTCATCCGAGGTCCTCCCTCATCAGACCAGCGAAGTCGTCGGCGTGTTCCTTGGTGACGCAGCTCGCGAGCAGCCGCGTGCCGGCGAGCGGCGCCGGCGCCTTCATGACGATGACCGACGCGATGAGGTCGCAGTTCACCAGCGGGCCGGCCGTCATTGGGGTGCCGTACCCGTAGTCCACGTCCGAGAACCCGAGCTTACTCCAGTCCGACACGTACACCGACTCGTAGTCGAACGTCATCTGGAACGGGTCGCGGCCGCCGGTGCGGCACTCGGCCCAGCTCAGACACTCCTCCGCCATGCGTCGCTTCGCTTCGCGGACCACCCCGACAATCTCGACCACCGACGAGCCGGCGACCTTCTCCGCCGGCGCCGACACCTTCACCGGGAAGATGGCGTTGCCCCAGTATCCCGGCTCCAGCTTTAGCACGTGGCGGGCGCTGGCGAAGAAGCAGAGCTTGACGTCCGCGCCGGGGACTACGACCGGGCCGATGGCCCGCGTCCGGCACTGCCAGAGCTTGGCGATGACGATGTCGAAGCCGGAGCAGTGCTTGCCGCCGGTGAACTCGGAGTACTGCGACTTGATCTTGTCGAGGTAGGCGACCGGGAAGTCGAACGCGATGTACTCGAGGGCCAGCGCCGGCAGCTCCGGGAGCGGGCCGGGCTTGATGTCCGGGTCGGGGAAGCGGTCGCGCCCCCAGACCGGCTTGACGCGGGGCTCCGGGAGGCCGCGGGCAAGGTCGCCGATGGCGTTCAGGAACTGGGCCGCGCCCGTGCCGTCGGCCACCGCGTGGTTGGTGCGCAGGCCGATCACGAAGCCGCCGCAGGTAAACGCCGTGACCTGAGAGATCACAAGTTGACAACATTAAAAATGTGCACGAGTTCGTCATGTGTACACACGCAACATATGATAAATGCAAGTATGCAACTAATCGTCACAAGTTGACAACATTAAAAATCTGCACGAGTTTGGTTTTGCTAAACAAAAGAGAGTTGGTGTAGTGTATTTACTTAGCCGGGACCAACCGCTTCCTCCGAGAACGTGAAGACAAAGCTGAAACAATGCACGAAAAAAAAAAATAAGAACCTGTATCATGGCAAGGCTGTTTTGCGGCTCGACGGCCCAGAGCTCCGGCGTCGGGTACGGCACGAGCTGGTCCTTGCCGAGCAGCAGGGGCCGCTCCAGGAAGCTGACGTCGGCGAGCGTGCAGTTCGCGGTGGCCTCGACGAAGTAGACGCCCTCGGCGGAGCACAGCACGGCGGGGCGGCGCGTGTCCTCGCCTTCCACGATTCGGCCGGCGAAAGGGTAGTAGTGCACCAGCGCGTCCGCGAGCGCGCCGCGCACGACGGCCGCCGGGGGCTTCCTCTTCTTCTCTTCCGCGCCGGCGTCCACCGTCTCGGGCACGGCGTCGCGGTACACATGCACGGACTCGACGAGGCCGCGGTGCGTCGGATACCGGTCAACCCACGCGAGTGGCAGGGTCTCCGACGGCGTCGCGGCGGATGGCCGGACGGGACCCTCGGACACCTTGGTCACGGCAAAGACACCCATGGTGTTGTGTTGTGCCAGTTACGTGGTTGCCTAATTTGCTGTCAGCGGCTAAGGTTGCCTGGACTGGAGTGACACGGCGGGGCGCCAAGGGCATTTATAGGAGCAGGAGCAGGCGAACTGCCTACTACGCTGTTTTGCCGCCTCGATCTCCACAGCCCTTTCCAAGAAAAGGTTGGAAGTTGCATGTTCCGTGACGACTAATTTACTCCCTTCGTTTCTTTTTAGTTTGCATATAGGATTTGATTAAAGTCAAACTTTATAAAACTTGACTAACTTTTTGTAAGAAAAGATATTAACATTCACACTATATACAGAAAAGCTATCGACATTCACACTATGTAATCAATATTATTAGATGTATGATGAAATTAATTTTCATAACATATAACTTTTTAGTCTGCATATAGTGTTAATGTTGATATCTTTTCCTACAATACAAAAAGCTAATCAAACTTTATAAAGTTTGACTTTGACTAAATCTTATATACAAACTAAAAAATGAAGGGACAACGTTTTATTCTCCCACAAATGCACAACGGTAATTCAAGTGGCGATTAGTTGAGTTCGACTGGATCAGCAGCGGCGGCAGCGGCTGGGGCAGGAGGCCCTGTGCGACCGCCAGCTCAGGTTCTATCTAATTTGTTTGATGTGTTGGCAACGCTGATGGCAGAGGTTAACCCGGCAAATCAGGATGCACACAATGCGGAAGTCGCGAAAGTGAAAGATCAGATCACCCAGGCAAAAGCTGACTTAGCAGCTCAGGATACCAGGATAGCCGCGGAGCGGGCCGCTTTGGATGCACAAGCTTACCGGATTATGCTGGATCAGAGTGCGTCGAACGAAGTCCTGAAGAGGAGGCACCGATCTCTCCTGCCGCCGGTTTATGAAGCTAGAAATCTTTTTAACACCCCAGGAGCAGGAACCAGCAATCCGCCGGTGGTAAACCGGGCAGAGGCACCCGGAGCAGGGGCGCCGGTTCAGCCACGTTTGGTGGATCCGCCTCGTCAGAACAACGTTGTGGTACCTCATGTCCCCACACCACCGGGTCATTACTCTAACCCAATGGACAACATTGTCGCTGCCGCTTCACGGCTAGCGGCCATCCCAGCAGCGGTCGAGACGCGTCGGGTTAAGGAGCTTCTTCAGACAGCCTTGATTCAATAAGAGGCTTATTCATATAGTCGCGATCGGGTTCATTCCACTCCCCGTCCAAGCCGGAGTTACAGCAGGCGTATGGATGAACCGGCAGTATCAAGCAATGCGCGGAACCGTGATCCGCCCCGTGGCCATAACCCGGCGGGTGGTGCCGGTGAGGCTCAGGATGTGGTGGACCGGGCTCGGGCACGCAGAGAGGCCGAGTTAGCGGCGCAGCATGAGGCCCGACAGCTTACTCCGGTTCGTCCAACCACATCGGTGGAACCAGGAGTTACCTCTAGTTCCTTGGGAGTGCCATGTCTTGTCCCAGCGTTGCGCAATGTGCGCCTCCCCAAGGATTTCAAGGGCCCGCGCAAGGTGCCGAATTACACCGCCGATCTGTCCCTTGAAACATGGGTTGAAAGCTACGAGATGGCCATGGAGATGTTGGACGTGGATGATGCAGCATGTGCGAAGTACTTCACCATGATGCTAGAAGGAACGGCCTGCACTTGGCTAAAGAGTTTACTGGCTAATTCTATCAGGTCATGGGCTCAGTTGAGAGCCCGGTTTGTTCAGAATTTCAAGGATACATGCAAGCAGCCCATGTCAATTGTGGACTTAGCTGCCTGTGTCCAGGAGGAAGGAGAGTCAACAACCCATTGGGTGCGCCGGGTTTCGGAGATTTTGCATTCATCGGATCGCATCAACGCTGACACCGTAGTTTTAACATTAGAAGGCAATTGCTGGTTTCAACCCTTGAAGTTGAAGTTGGGACGGCTCAAACGTCATTGTTATGACATGGGAACCCTCATGGCTGCACTGGTGAAGTATGCCGACTCTGATAGTACCAAGGATCCCAAGTCTGACGATGACAAGACAGGGAAGGGAAAGAAGAGCGGCAACGCCAAGGGGCAGCACCACAACCCGGCGGGTCATGGAAACGGCGGCAAGCGTAAAGCGGACCACGGTTTAGACTTTGTGGCTAACACTAATACGCACGACAAGGGCCAGCGGCGTAAGGGTAAACCGCCCTGGCGGAATGGAATGCCGAATCCCAATCCAGACCGTTTGTCGTACCTGTTGAACCAGCCCTGTCCAAAGCATGGGACGAAGGAGGAACCATCTACACACCTCTGGAAAGATTGTTATATCATGCAAGAGTTCAAAAATTCTGACTCTTTCCGGTATGATCATGGATCAGGGGGTGGTTCGGGCTCTAGCTCTCATGGGCCGGGTTATGGCGGAGGAAATTCTGGTTCGGGATTCCATGGCAATCAGGGCGGACATAACAATCAAAGTAATCAACATAACCAGGGTGGCTATAATCATCAGGGCAATCAGCAGCAGCAGCAGTCGGGTTACCAGAGCAACCCGAAGCAGTTGAATAGCGGACAGTATCATGTCTTCACCACTAGCTTGGACAAGCGCGATCAGAAGCTTCATAAAAGGATGGTGAATGCCGTTGAACCGGCGGTGCCCCGTTATTTGCGCTGGTTCGAGCAGCCCATTGTGTGGAGTAGAGACGATCATCCACCCCGGGTTGACAATCCGGGTCATCTGGCTCTGGTGGTGGCACCTCAGGTGGGAGGTTATAAGTTCACTAAGGTACTCATGGATGGAGGGAGTAGTATCAATATCCTTTATTATGAAACTTTCCGTCGCATGGGGCTAACAGATAAAAATCTTAAACCGTCCAATACGGTGTTCCATGGTGTGGTGCCTGGTAAGTCGGCATATCCTGTTGGTAAGATAGCCCTGGAGGTGGCTTTTGGAGATGAGCATGACTCGAGATCAGAAACCTTGACCTTTGAAGTGGTGAAAATCAGAAGCCCGTATCATGCCCTATTTGGACGGCCAGCTTATGCCAAGTTTATGGCACGGCCTTGTTATGTCTATCTACAGCTCAAGATGCCGAGTCACAAGGGAACTATAACCGTGCATGGAAGCCGCAAGATTGCTCTAGAGTGTGAGGAAGGTGATGCGGCTTATGCTGAGTCGGTTTGTGCAACAGAGGAGTTGAAGTTTTACAAAGACAATGTTGATCCGGCGGATATGACTTCATTGAAGAAACCAACTACGGAGCATGATCCGGCCCTGATGTTTAAATCGGCTGATGAGACTAAACTTGTTGACTTCGTGCCTGGCGATTCGTTCAAGCAGTTTAGCATCAGCGCTAACTTGGATCCGAAATAGGAAAGCGCGCTCATCGAGTTCATCCGTGAGAATCGGGACATCTTTGCATGGAAGCCTTCTAACATGCCTGGTGTACCAAGAGAACTCGCTGAGCACACTCTTAATGTTGATCCTAAGTATAAACCGGTCAAGCAGTTTCTCCGTCGGTTCAATGAAGAAAGACGCAAAGCTATTGGAGAAGAAGTGGCCAGGCTCTTGGCGGCTGGATTTATCGTTGAAGTATTCCATCCTGAGTGGTTGGCTAATCCGGTGCTGGTCCTCAAGAAGAATGGCACTTGGCGTATGTGTGTGGACTACACAGATCTCAACAAAGCTTTTCCAGCAGATCCTTTTGCCCTCCCCCGTATTGATCAAATTATTGATGCTACGGCGGGTTGTGAGCGGCTAAGTTTTTTGGATGCATATTCTGGTTATCATCAGATCAAAATGGCAGTTAAGGACCAGGAGAAGACGGCCTTCATAACTCCCTTTGGAGCCTTCTGCTATGTGTCCATGCCCTTTGGGCTCAAGAGTGCACAGGCAACTTATTAACGGTGTGTGCAGAATTGTCTTCATAAACAGATCAGCCGCAATGTTCACGCCTATGTGGATGATATTGTGGTGAAATCAAGGAAAAAGGAGATATTGATTGATGACTTGAAGAAAACATTTGATAACCTGCGGGTTTATAAAATGATGCTTAATCTGGCCAAGTGCGTCTTTGGTGTACCTGCAGGCAAGCTCTTGGGTTTTTTGGTGTCTAACAGGGGCATTGAAGCTAATCCGGAAAAAATCAAAGCCATCACCTCCTTGGCTAAACCGAAGTGTATCAATGATGTTCAATGCCTGGCAGGCTGGATTGCCGCGTTGAGCCGCTTTGTCAGTCGCCTCGGGGAGAAGGCCATCCCTTTGTATCAGATGCTGAAGAAAACGGATAACTTCGTCTGGAGTGACGCCGCTAATGAAGCATTTGAGGACTTAAAGCGGCAGCTAGCTAATCCGCCGGTTCTTGCTACTCCGGTTGACAAAGAGCCATTGTTGCTATATGTGGCAGCTAACGCTCGGGCTGTTAGTGTGGCTATTGTGGTGGAGCGCAAGGAGGTAGGAAAGGAATATCCGGTTCAGCGGCCGGTTTACTATATTAGTGAGGTACTCATTGAATCCAAGCAGAGGTACCCGCATTGGCAAAAATTGGTGTATGGGGTTTTCATGGCAAGCCGGAAGCTTAAGCAGTATTTCCAAGGTCATCCCATCACGGTGGTCAGCTCTGCTCCTTTGGGGGATATAATCCAGAATAGGGAGGCAACTGGTCGGATTGCTAAGTGGGCTATCGAGCTCGGGCCTCACGGGTTGAAATACATACCCCGAATGGCGATCAAATCTCAGGCACTTGTGGATTTCATCAATGATTGGACAGAATTACAAGCACCAGAAGAGAAGCCGGATCACACTTATTGGACTATTCATTTTGATGGGTCCAGGCAATTGGAGGGCTCAGGGGCTGGAGTTGTGTTAACTTCCCCGCGAGGTGATAAGTTTTTTTATGTTCTCCGTTTAATGTTCCCTTGCACTAATAATGTAGCTGAATATGAGGCCTTACTCCATGGTCTTCGGATGGCTAAGGAGATGAATCTCAGCCGAGTTAAATGCTTCGGTGACTCGGGTCTGGTGGCTCAACAAGTGCCTGGCACTTGGGATTCCAGGGACCCACTAATGGCAGCATATCATCGTGAGGTGGATATTGTTGCAGGTCACTTCAAAGGTTATCAGGTGGATCATGTGGACCGGCGGAAGAATGAAGCAGCAGATGCTTTAAGCCGCCTGGGTTCCCAACGTAAACCGGTTCCACCTAATGTCTTCCTGGATGTTTTGCATAATCCGTCCGTCAAGCTCCCTGGTGAAGAGGATTTGGCTGTTCCTGATCCGGAGGCTCAGTTGGTGGCGGCTTTACATGTTATCCCGGATTGGACGGTTCCATATCTGGCGTATATAAACCAGGGCTAGTTACCAGAGGATGAAACTTTGGCCAGGCAGATAACCCGGCGGTCCAAGTCCATGACTATTATCAATGGAGAGTTGCATCATTGCAGTGTGACAGGGGCATTTCAACGCTGTGTATCTCCTGATGAAGGCCGTGAAATTTTGCGTGAGATCCACGAAGGAGATTGTGGACACCACGCCGGTTCAAAATCTTTGGTGGCCAAGGTGTTTCGTCACGGTTTCTATTGGTTGACAGCCCATGCTGATGCCAAGGACTTGGTTAAAAGATGTGACGGCTGTCAGAAATTCTCACGGCGTGCTCATGTACCAGCTCAAGAATTGAGGATGATTCCAATCACCTGGCCGTTTGCAACTTGGGGGCTGGATATGGTTGGGCCTTTTAAGAGGTCCAAGGATAAGAAAACCCACCTTTTGGTGGCAGTTGATAAGTTCACAAAGTGGGTGGAGGCAGAGCCAGTTAGTAAGTGTGATGCAGCCACGGCAGTTCAATTCATCAAAAAGGTGATCTTCCGGTTTGGCTTTCCACACAGCATTATAACAGACAATGGTGCCAATCTGTCAAAGGGTGCCATGAAGGAGTTCTGTCAACGTGAGCACATCCGGCTTGACGTGTCATCAGTGGCTCACCCCCAGTCCAATGGTCAAGCGGAGAGGGCCAATCAAGAGATCTTGAGAGGCATCAAACCCCGGCTTATGTTTCCTTTGCAACGGACACCGGGTTGTTGGGTTGAGGAGTTACCTTCAGTGTTATGGAGCATCAATACCACACCCAACAGATCAACAGGCTACACGTCGTTCTTCATGGTTTATGGAGCGGAAGCGGTTCTTCCTAGTGACATCCGTCACGACTCGCCTCGTGTAGCGGCATATGTTGAAGCGGATAACGAGAAGGCACGGCAGGAAGCTCTTGACCTGTTAGATGAGGAGCGTGACATGGCGGTAGCCCGTTCGGCGATTTATCAGCAAGATCTGCGTCGTTATCATAGCCGCCGGGTTAGAACCAGAACCTTTCAAGAAGGAGATTTGGTGCTTCGACTCATCCAAGATCAGACAGATATGCACAAGCTATCCCCCCCTTGGGAAGGACCTTTTGTGGTCAGCAAGGATCTGCACAATGGGTCATACTACCTAATCGATGTTCGAGAGCACAAAGACTCACGTAAATCGGAGGAGGAGACCAACCGGCCGTGGAATATTGCTCATCTTCGGCCCTACTGTACTTGAGTTACAGGCTCTGCTTATGTACATATTATGACATTGTATATATTATGATCAATATAATAAACCGGAACCTTAGCTAAAGCGGGGTATCTGTTGTTTTCTTACATCATGTGTGGTTACATGGAGCTTACAAAGCGGCGTTCGGTTTACCCCTTGATTTAGCTTCTTAAAGCTTGATATATATCAGATCATTTGGGGGCTTGGTCGTATCCGAACCATAGCCACGCCTCTTGATCGGCGTAATGCCACAGCATCACTTGGTAGCATGGTCGAACCCGAACCATGGCTACGCCTCTTGATCGGCGTAAAGCCACAGAATCACTTGGGGCTTGGTCGTATCCGAACCATAGCCACGCCTCTTGATCGGCGTAATGCCACAGCATCACTTGGGAGCATGGTCGAACCCGAACCATGGCTACGCCTCTTGGTCGGCGTAAAGCCACAGAATCACATGGGGGCTTGGTCGAACCCGAACCATAGCAATGCCTTTTGATCAGCGTAATGCCACAACATCACTTGGGGGCTTGGTCGAACTCGAACCATAGCAACACCTCTTGATCAAATTTGGGGCTTGGCAGCCCGTGAAAAGCCTCGACTATAATGGTTTTATTTGCCTTTTGCTAAGTTTCTTTTTCTTTTGCTAAGATTTGTGATATTTTCAAACCAGTGTTTATCAACCCGGTTGGGCTGTCAACTACAAGTTGTCAGTACATGACCAAGTTATAATCCGGAGACTATCAGCCCGGTCTGGTTTTGACTCATAGTCACCAGTATGGAATAAGCCGGTGTTTATCACAACCCGGAACGGTTTTGTTGTAAACCGGCATTATATAATAGGAGATACTTTTACTCCGGATTAAGGTTATTACCTTCATTACAAGGTTGGTCAGCCAAGACTATGCCTAAAGGTCGCAGGTATCATATATTTCCATACGTGGTTATCTTTTACAACCTTGGTTATAAAACTTGGTCATATATATAGTTGGGTATCATGACCCGCCCGGCGGTAAACCGCCAGGGCGCTTTAAGCTTTTTATCTGCAGGAGCAACTGGAATAAATAGCTATGGATTATGAACATCATATCTCAAGCATGGCGGATTAACACGCATCAGTTGCAGATAAATATGCACGAAGGCATAACAGACCAAGTGTTTTAACTAGCCTATTACAAGGCGTTTCAGTGCCCAAAGGACTAATTTTTTCTCAATAAACATTGCAGTATGGAAGGTTAAACCGGCCTCCGGGTTATGATCACTGAGCAGCTTGACCTGACGGCTGCGGGTCATCTTGCACCGGTTCTTCTTCTTCGTCCCTACCCAGCGGCTGGAAGTCAACAGTTGTCCAGTCGATCCCAGTTAAAGCTTGGACACAGCTTCGTCACTTATAAGGGTGGACGGTTCAATATCAGGGGCATAAGTGTGCTTACGGATTGGAGGGATCAGGCTTTGAGTTTCAAGAGCTGGTGCAGCAACCCGCTTGTTATTGATATCATAACTCGCCTGATAATGTGAAAGATCAGCTTCTTCAGCAAGTTGACAAGCCAGTGGACGTACTTCCCGGCTTATGGCGCGGAGGTCTTCAATGCAAAATTCTGATCCGTCCTCTTTCAAGCTTGGGTAGCCTTTAGCCACGTCCGTCGGATCAAGATCAGGCACCCATGCTTTTGCCCGGGTTAGCGCGGTCAGAGCACCAGCTCTTGCAGCAGACCTCTTCAGCTCTTCTATCCGGGCAGGCAGCATAGATAGCATGTCTAAGGTATCCTTGATCAACGTCGGGGGTGGCTTATTGTGCGAAGCGGTGCAGATAATCTGTTATGCGCCGGTATAAAGTTGCTCTATCAGCGTGTAGGCAGCTTTCAACTTCTTCTGCACATCTGAGCCCAGATGGCTAATGCGGGTTCCTGTATCATTACAAACATCAATAAACCGGCAACGCATGAGAGGATATGTTGAAAGCATAAAGGAAGGATGCTTACCAAACAAAGCAGAGGTCATAGCATGCACTTGCCGCTTTACACCAGTCAGCTCGTAAACCACCGGTTTAAGAGCGGCTTCTGCGTTTTCAGCCCTTTTTATCAAAGCGGCTTTTTCAGTCTCCCAATCCGCCCGCTCTTTGTTGAAGCCCTCTTTCAGTTTCTCCATAGCGCCTAGAGCGCGGGTCAACTCTTCCTTCGCTTTGGAGGCTTCAGCTTGCTGGGTTTTGATGTTCTCCTGCAGATCAGCGGTTTGGCGTTCCTTCTTGCTCAGCTCCGCCTGTAAAGAGACAGATACATAATGAGTTGACAGTACATATTTGAAGTACCAAGCACATAACAAGTTATGCCCTTAGTACTTGGGGGCTAATGCATATTTGCGTTTACTCAGAAATTTTTACAAGTCCCAAACACAATACAAGTATTAAGCTTGGCACTTGGGGGCTAATGTGTGTTTGCTCAAAAAGCTGTTGATATGGGAATTCTTCTACAGTCCCGGTTCCTCTTTATAAAGTTAAACCTGCCCTTGGGGACTATACCGGCGAAAGAGCAGTATGGCAAATTATAAGGAACCGGTTCATCTTAACAAGGTAATCCGGTCCCTGGAGGCTAAATAGGCAAGGTTAAGTTATGAAAAAAGTCCCGGTTTAGATTGGTATCATAAACCGTCACTTGGGAGCTACTACGAGTCGATGAACTGCAATTGGACAAAGGAGAAAAACAGTAGTTACCTCATATCGCTCCTTCATCAAGTTTACCAAACTAGCTTCATAGTCACGGCTGGTATACAGACGGTTCAAGAAGCCAGAGTGAATATCTTGAACATTGAGGTTGGCGAAGCTTGATAAATCGGCATTCCATTTGCCTTTGCTGATAGCAGAGAGATCATCCTTGGCAGTATGCTTTGACAAAGCTACAGGGTTGCCTGGAGTGGAGTGGCCAGTGCCAGTAATCATAACATCATCATCTTGTTCATCCGCAGCTCTTGCCGGAGTTGGCGGTTTATCAGTGTCCTTCGTTGGACTGACCGGTTTGTCACCAGTTCGGACAGGGCTGGTTGGCCGGTCTGCATGACTTGTAGTATCAACTTGCACTTGTTCAGCAAGGAAATCATGGTCTTGAAGCGGCGGATCGTGAAGCATGGCGTCAGCATCGGTTTCTTCTAGATCTGGAGTTGTTTCCGGTTCAGCGGCTACATAATCGTCAGCCGGTTTGTTCAACCGAGCTTTCTTGCTAGGTCTTGGCTTGGCGCTGCGAAAAGATAAGACATAAGGATCAGTACAGTATGAAAAGATAACATATCAAGAATAAAGACATGTGCATAACTCACCCAGGAACTGTTTTGAGAGGTGGAAGTTGTGTGGCCGAAGACTCGCCAGAGGATGAGTGAGAAGTACCCTGATAATTTGAATCAGACGGGTTAAGAGGCTGGCGAAAACAACCTGCTTTTGGGCATGAAGTATCAATGGGATAAGAGACCTCTGATCGGCGTTTCCGAACCAGACTGTTCGGTAAACCGGCGGAGGTAACTACCTGGCCGCTGTGCTGGGTTGTACGGCGAGCTTCGTGCTGCTGCGTCTTCAAAAGAAAGTTTGGATCCAAATAAGCAAGAGGGTGAGAAAATTTTACTTTCCTATTTGCTTGACAGATTTTTGATGTTGGCAGAGGATCTGAATCGGAGGAAAGAATAGTTACCTCTACGTCCTCAGCGTGACTGCCTTCAGCGTCTCCTGATAACAATCATTGTCAATGAGATGTACGAAAAATGAACCAAGAGAGTCAAGTTCTACCTCTGATTCCAGATTACGCACATTATCATCAACTGGTAGATCGGAGGATGCAGTGGTCCTTCTTTTGGCAGGTTTTTTAACAACCTTGGTCTTTGGACGAACTGGCTTAACCGGTTTGTCTTGCGGCTTCGCCGGTTTGTCTTGTGATGGTTTCTTGTTCCAGAACGGATCATCACCCTATCAGAAAATAATCACACTCTCAGAGAATATTTGGACAGAAGCAAATTCAGATACAAAGGATTATATGATTCTTACAGCTGGTGGTTTATTGAAGGTGCAGAAAGGGAGTAGCCCGGTTTGGGCACAGACGGCCTCCGGTTCCTTTAGTATTTTCTTTACAGCCTCAGTGACTTCGTCATCTGTAAGCTAAATGTCAATGTGCCGCTGAGCATCCTTCAAACTCCCCGTGTACTCACACATCAAACCGGGGCGCCGGCTTAAGGGCAGAATGCTCCAGCTTATCCAGCAACGAGCAAGATCAACTCCTGTCAAACCGTTCGCCATGAAGGCTCTAAGCTTTGATAGTTGGGGAGCATAGTTGGCCCGTTCTCTTGCTGTCAGCCTCTGAGGAAACGGGTGTGTGTTGCTCAGGCATTCAGGGCGGTAACCCGGCAGGGGGTTTTCGTCAGATGGAGAGGTATCCCTGCAGTAAAACCAAGTTTGGTTCCACTCTTTGGGGTGACTGTGGAGTTTGGGATGGGGGAAGGTGACTTCTTTCCTCTTCTGAACCGCCATTCCGCCCAGTTCCGTATTGGGTCCATCTGAGAACTCGGCGCGACGGTTTAAATGAAAGAAATCCCTAAACAGTTCGACTGTAGGTTCCTCTTGCAGATAAGCTTCACAGAATACTTGGAAGTGGCAGATATTGGTAACAGAGTTGGGACCGATGTCTTGAGGGCGCAGTTGAAAATTGGCTAGCACATCTCGGAAATGTTTTGAACCGGGAGGGCTAAAACCTCGTCTGAGATGATCAGCAAACACGACTACTTCTCCATCCTTGGGTGTAGGAGGATTCTCCGGGCCAGGGACCCTCCAGTGGATGACATCTTTCTTGGCTAGGGCGCCCGTTTTAACAAGGTTGTTTAGTTGCTCCTCGATTACTCGAGAGGGAGCCCAATTGCACTCATAAACTTGTTTAGCCATGACAAGGAAAATCTGAACCATGAGTATTACCGGTTTAAGATTTACAGTGGACAACTATACATCGGTATGAGGATACTAGTATATTGGTAAACCGGAGTCTGGCAATGGAACGGTGCAATGCATTGGAGGTTCAACAGGGGATTAATGGTATTTACCGGGTCATCATTTTTTTCTGTGAGGTTAAACCGGCCAATCTGGTATTCAAAGGGTGTAAGAGAAGGAAGAAACAAGTTTCACATCTTGCTATGGTAATTTTAGATCTACAGCGCGTAGGAAAAACAAAATATATTCTGACCTAAATTCCAGTGTACTGAAGGTTCACCAAGATGAGATGATTTGGATATCAAACAGGTGCTGAAACTGCTAAAGCACGAGATCTATGTGGTTTAAACTACTACCGCACGAGACCTATGTGGTTTTTGGATCTAACCCACATATATAAATAAGGTAAAAGAAGGGCGGCGACGAACACCGATGAACGACAGAAACCCTAAGTGCAGATCTATGGTAAGAGAAAGGGGAGACTTACGGATGATGTTGAGCAGCGGCGGCGCGCGGAGGAGCTCTGGTACGTTCAGGTCGATGCAGCGGCCAAGGTTGGTGCAGCAGTCGAAGGTTGACGGCGGCGGCCGAGGTCGAAGGTTCGGGCGTCGCGAGGATGAAGATGAAGCGAAGATGCACGAGGGGGAAACTGGAAAGACCCCGTGACCCTATTTATAAGGAGATAAACGACAGATGCGAAAATCGAGGAGCCGGATTTTTGGATATAAGGTAATGCTGTCGCCTCGATTGTCGGAGCCTCGTTAATGACAGGTGACGTCATGGCAGTTTACCAAGATCCTAGAAGATGATGTCATGGCGGTTTACAAGATTGTGTGAAGATATTGAAGAAGAAATTTTCTCAAGTACTGAGGATTGACATGAACCAGTTCAAATCAATCTGGGGCCTAATGTTGGGGATATTACCACTGGGCGTAAACCGGCCAGGAGAGGCCAGGTTAAGTTCATAAGTAGCTCATCTGTATCTGAAGCCCATGAAGACAGACGGTGATGCTTCATGAAGGCCCAGGGCCCAAAGCCGGTTTAAGGCATGTAGACACAAACCGGTATTGAGATGTAAACTTATGTTGTAAGATATGCGTAGCAGAGACCGAGCCGGACACGATTATGAGCCGGCCTCGGAGTCTGTAAACCGACGGGCGTCAACCCATGTATATAAGGGGACGACCCGGCGGCGGTTCAGGACAACAGACAACAACTCGAGACACAGGCAAAGCGTATTCGCTCCCTGGTCATCAAAACCCCATCAATTCCATCACAACTAGACGTAGGCTTTTACCTTCATCGAAGGGGCCGAACTAGTATAAAACTCTCTTGCGTCCCTTGTCCGCTTTAACCCCTTCAAGTTAACCCGTAGCGATGGCTCCACGACTAAGTCCTTTCTCTAGGACATCTGCCGTGACAAAACCACGACACCCCTGTTACACTGCAATGATGCAATTCTCCATTGAAAATGGTCATTGACTTGGATCGCCGGACTATCTACCTGGCCAAAGTTTCATCCTTAGGTAACTCGCCATGGTTCATATACGCCAAGTATGGGACTATCCAATCTGGGATAACATGAAGGGCTGCCACCAACTGAGCCTCCGGGTCGGGAATAGCCAAATCCTCCTCTGTAGGTAGCTTGACCAACGGGTTATGCAAAACGTCCAGAAAAACATTAGGTGGCACCGGTTTATGTTGGGAACCCAAACGGCTTAAAGCGTCCGCCCCTTCGTTCTTTCGCCAGTCCACATGGTCAACCTGATAACCCTTGAAGTGACTAGCCACAACGTCCACCTCTCGTCGATATGCTGCCATGAGCGGGTCCTTGGAATCCCAAGTACCAGACACTTGTTGAGCTACCAGGTCCGAGTCACCAAAGCACTTAACCCGGCTTAAATTCATCTCCTTAGTCATCCGAAGACCATGGAGTAAGGTCTCATATTCAGCTGCATTGTTAGTGCAAGGGAATATTAAATGGAGAACATAACAAAACTTATCACCTCTTGGGGAAGTTAACATGACTCCAGCCCCCGAGCCCTCCAATTGCCTGGACCCATCAAAATGAATAGTCAAATAAGTGTGATCCAGCTTCTCTTCTGGTGCCTGCAATTCTGTCCAGTCATTGATGAAATCCACAAGCGCTTGGGACTTGATTGCCGTCCGAGGCATATATTTTAACCCGTGAGGTCCAAGCTCAATGGCCCACTTGGCAACCCGGCCGGTTGCTTCCCTGTTTTGGATTATATCTCCCAAAGGAGCAGAACTAACCACAGTGATGGGGTGACCCTGAAAATACTGCTTAAGCTTCCGACTCGCCATGAAAACTCCATACACCAGCTTCTGCCAATGCGGGTACCTCTGCTTGGACTCAATAAGCACCTCACTGATATAATAAACCGGCCGTTGAACCGGATACTCCTTTCCAGCCTCCTTGCGCTCTACCACAATGGCCACGCTGACAGCCCGGGCATTAGCAGCCACATATAACAACAACGGCTCCTTCTCGACTGGAGCAGCAAGGACAGGTGGCTCGGCTAACTGTTTCTTCAAGTCCTCAAACGCCGCATTAGCAGCATCACTCCAGACAAAATTGTCTGTATTTTTCATCACCTGATATAGAGGGATAGCTTTCTCTCCCAGCCGGCTGATAAACCGGCCCAGCGCTGCAATACGACCCGCCAAACGTTGAACATCGTTGATACACGCCGGTTTAGCCAGAGACGTAGTAGCTTTGATTTTCTCCGGATTAGCTTCAATGCCCCTGTTTGACACCAGAAAACCCAAGAGCTTGCCTCCCGGAACACCAAAGGCACACTTGGCCGGATTAAGCATCATTTTATAAACCCGGAGATTATCAAAAGTTTCCTTCAAATCATCTATCAACATCTCCTCTTTTCTGGACTTTACCACAATATCATCCACATAAGCATGAACATTGCACCCAATCTGATTATGACGGCAATTCTGCACACACCGCTGATAAGTTGCCTGGGCACTCTTGAGCCCAAAAGGCATAGGTACGTAGCAGAAGGCTCCAAAGGGAGTTATAAAAGTTGTCTTATCCTGGTCCTTAATTGCCATCTTAATCTGATGATAACCAGAATAAGCGTCCATAAAGCTCAAACGCTCACAACCCGCCGTAGCATCAATGATTTGATCAATACGAGGCAGAGCAAAAGGATCCACTGGACAAGCCTTGTTCAAATCTGTGTACTCCACACACATACGCCAAGTGCCGTTTTTCTTAAGTACTAGCACCGAATTAGCCAACCACTCAGGATGAAATACTTCAATGATAAACCCAGCCGCCAAGAGCCTGGCTACCTCTTCACCAATGGCCTTGCATCTTTCTTCATTGAAGCGGTGGAGAAACTGTTTGACCGGTTTAAACTTGGGATCGATATTAAGAGTGTGCTCAGCGAGTTCGCTCGGTACACCTGGCATGTCAGAAGGTTTCCATGCAAAGATGTCCCGGTTCTCACGGATGAACTCGATGAGCGCGCTTTCCTATTTCGGATCCAGGTTAGCGCTGATGCTGAACTGCTTGGATGAATCGCCAGAAAAAAATCAACCAGCTTAGTCTCATCAGCCGATTTAAACTTCAAGGCCAGATCATGCTCTGTAGTTGGCTTTTTCAAAGAGGTCATATCCGCCGGATCAACATTGTCTTTGTAGAACTTCAACTCCTCTGTTGCACAAACCGACTCAGCATAGGCCGCATCACCTTCTTCACATTCGAAAGCGGTCTTACGGCTCCCATGTACTGTGATGGTCCCCTTATGACCCGGCATCTTGAGCTGCAGATAAACATAACAGGGCCTTGCCATGAACTTAGCATAAGCCGGCCGTCCAAACAGGGCATGATACGGGCTCCTGATCTTTACCACTTCAAAGGTCAATGTCTCTGATCTTGAATCATGATCATCTCCAACCTCCAGAGCTATCTTACCAACTGGATACGCCGATTTACCACGCACCACACCATGGAAAACGGTGTTTGACGGTTTAAGATTTTTATCTGTCAACCCCATGCGACGGAAGGTTTCATAATAAAGGATGTTGATACTGCTCCCTCCATCCATGAGCACCTTGGTGAACTTATACCCTCCAACCTGAGGTGCCACCACCAATGCCACATGACCCGGATTATCAACCCGGGGCGGATGATCCTCGACTCCACACAATGGGCTGTTCAGACCAGCGCAAGTAACGGGGCACTGCCGGTTCAACGGAGTTCACTGCCCTTTTATGAAGCTTCTGATCGCGCTTGCACAGGCTAGTGGTGAAGACATGATACTGCCCACTATTCAACTGCTTCGGGTTGCTCTGGTAACCCGACTACTGCTGCTGCTGACTCCCCTGATGATTATAACCACCCTGGTTATCCTGACTGCCTTGATTGCCATGTCCGTCTTGATTACTATGAAATCCGAGCCAGAACTGCCGCCACCATAACCCGGCCCATGAGAACTGGGCCCTGAACCGCCGGACGACCCATGATCATATTGGAAAAGATCCGAGTTTTTGAACTCCCGCGTGATAAAGCAATCCTTCCAGAGATGTGTAGCTGGCCTTTCTCGCGTCCCATGCCTCGGGCAAGGCTGGTTTAACAGGCGCCCAAGATTGACACCTGATCCTCCGCCCCGCGGGGGCGGTTTACCCTTACGACGCTGACCATTATTTTGCGTGTTGGTGTTAGCCACACAATCTAAACTGTTATCCGCTTTACGCTTACCGTTGTTTCCATGACCCGCCGGGTTATGCTGCCGCTCTTCTTTCCCTTCCCCGGCTTTTCATCTTCAGACTCAGGGCCCTTGGTACTATCAATGTCGGCATACTTGACCAGAGCTGCCATAAGCGTCCCCATGTCATTGCAGTGACGCTTGAGCCGTCCCAGCTTCAGCTTCGGAGGCGCGAACCGGCAATTGCCTTCCAACGTCAAAACTGCTGTATCAGCGTTGATGCGGTCCGATGAATGCAAGATTTCTGAAACCCGGCGCACCCAATGGTTTGTTGATTCACCTTCCTCTTGGACACATGCCGCTAAATCCACGATTGACATGGGCTGCTTGCACGTGTCTTTGAAATTCTGGATAAACCGGGCCTTTAACTTGGCCCATGACCCGATGGAGTTAGCCGGCAAATTTTTCAGCCAAGTGCGAGCTGTTCCTTCCAACATCATGGTGAAGTATTTAGCGCATGCCGCATCATCCACATCCAGCATCTCCATTGCCATCTCATAGCTTTCGATGCATGACTCAGGGGGTAAATCGGCCGTGTAATTGGGCACTTCACATGGACCCTTGAAATCCTTGGGCAGCCGCACATTACGTAGAGCCGGTGTGAAACACGGCACCCCCAAAGAACTGGAGGTAACTCCTGGTTCCACCGAAGTTGTCGGACGAACGGGAGTGATTTGGCGGGCCGCGTACTGCACCGCTAACTCGGCTTCTCGACGTGCCCTACCATGATCCACCACGTCCTGAGCATTATTACCACCGCCCACCGGGTTATACCCTCAAGGCGGGTTACTGTTCCGCGCGCTGCTTGACACAGCCGGTTCATCAATACGCCTGCTGTAACTCCGGCTTGGGCGGGGAGTGGAATGAATCCTCTCGCGGCTATACGAATAAGCCTGCTGCTGAGTCAAGGCTGTCTGAAGGAGCTCTCTAGCCCGTCGTGTCTCAACCGCTACTGGAGACTCGCCTTCGATCGGGAAAGCCGCCAATCGTGAAGTGGCAGCGACTATGTTATCCAACGGGTTAGAGTAATGACCCAGAGGCGTTGAGACGTGCTGCGACAAGACGTTGTTCTGACGAGGCGGATCCATCGTGCGCGACTGAACTGGCGCCCCCGTTCCAGGTGCCTCCACCCGGTTTACCATTGGCTGGTTACTGGTTCCTGCTCCTGGCGTGTTAAAGAGATTACTTGCCTCATAAACCGGAGGCAGGTGAGACCGGTACCTTCTCCTCATGACCTCATTTGACGCGCTCTGATCCAACATAAGCCGGTAAGCCTGTGCATCTAACTCGGCCCGCTCTGCAGCCATCCTGGTGTCCTCAGCTACCAAGTCTGCCTTGGCCTGAGCTATCTGATCCTTCACTTTCGCGACTTCCGCGTTATGCTCATCCTGATTCGCCGGTTAACTTCCGCCGCTAGCAGTGTTGCCAAAGTGTCAAATAAATCAGATAAAACCTGAGCCGGCGGTCGCGCAGGGCCTCCTGCTCCGGCTGCTGCCGCCGCTGCTGACCCGGAGATCATCGCCACTGCAGTCGAAGAGTGTTGCGCAGGCTGTGTACCGGCCATGAAGATCGCAACTCGGCTCGGCGGATCGAAGGGGTCCGGAATACTGTCGCTATCGGAACAGCCCCCAAACTGGCCATCTTGCAGTTGGTATAATGACTCGGTCTCTCTGGTAGATGACTCGTCATCAGAGTAGACAACAGTTTCACCACCAGATACCGATCTATCCTCAGATTCCGCTCCGTGAATGACTCCCAAGAAGGCACGCTTCACGGCAGGCCGAACCCGGGTGAGTCTCGCATGCTGAGCCGTTTCGACGATGTCGGTGCAGATGTTCGGCTCAGGGCCCGGTTCGCCGATCTTGCTAATGAACACGTGAATGCCGCCGAAGGGGACCCGGCACCCGTACTCAATTGAGCCGGCCTCGGGGCCCCAGCCTGCGTCGTCGATGTAGAGCTTGCCGTGACGACTCTTGGTCATCCGGCCCACAGCGTATCCCTTGAGCCCTTCGAAGCTGCCCTCTAAGAACTTGAAACCATCGTGCGATAGGCCCACGGTGGGCGTCAACTGTCGTGGTTTTGTCACGGCAGATGTCCTAGTGTGAGGACTTAGTCGTGGAGCCATCACGACGGGTTAGCTTAAAGGGGTTAAAGCGGGACAAAGGACGCAAGGAGTTTATACTGGTTCGGCCCCTTGCGGTGAAGGTAAAGGCCTAATCCAGTTGAGGTGGAATTGCTAGGGTTTCGATGACCAGGGAGCGAATCCGCTTGACCTGGCTCGCAAGTTGTTGTTTGTTGCCCCTAAACCTCCGCCGGGTCGTCCCTTTATATACACAGGTTGACGCCCGGCGGTTCACAGAATCCCGGCCGGCTCATAAACGTGTCTGGCTCGGTTTCTACCCTTTCCTATCTTACAACACAAGTTACATATCATATGGTGGTTTATGTCTATGGGCCCTAATCCGCCTTTGTGCCCTGGGCCTTCATGTAGATCTCCTCCGTAAAGCGCCATACTCCTTATCTTCATGGGCTTCAATATGAATAACTCATTATGGGTATAACCCGGCCCCTCCTGGCCTGTTTATACTCAGTGGTAATATCCCCAACACATATGTTTATGATGCCTTGATGTTATTTGCTCTTTGTTATGTGTACGTTGATGCCATGCCCTTGGTTGCCATATAACTTGCTGTATTTTGTCTCTTTCGTGCTCTCAAGTTGTCACCATGCTAAATCTGTCAACCTGTTAACAGCATGTTCCTTTTTGCAACTATCATAGTAATTACTCCACGCATCATATGAACTTGTGCCCTGGACTAAGTTGAAGTATAGCATGTATACTACATTCCCATGTCTTTTCCATGATTATTAAAGTTGTTATGCTTGCTTTTATGTGCCTCCAAATCAGCATCATAATGTTATTGTTTTGCATTCCCAGATTTCCTCTAAGTCTGAGAATCTGTTTTGAACTTGCAATCTTGTCTTGATGAATGCCATTGATCTATTAGTTTTATGGAGATGCTTAGTAATCATGTTTTGGCATGTTTTACTTGTACTTTAATTCCATGCTTTTGTTTGCCATGATCTTGCACTATAGCATGTTTGTTTCATGCCTTCAACATGTCAACATGTTATTCCTGCCCACATATATGCCCTGTTTTTCACTAAGTCATAATCTGTGTTATTAAGTTGCTTCTTGCATTGATCTTCTTGGATTAACCTTGATGCCTCTGAACCTGAACCTTGATGATATTTGAAGCATGTAATCTGTAATTTGAGTGCATATCATGTTCATGCCCATATTTTTCCTGTAACATGTTGTTTCCTAGATTGCAAAGTGCTTAGTTGCTGTTTTGCGCAGATTGTGTTTGAAACTTGTATTGTGTGTATGTGTTGAACCGTGGCTCCGTTTGCAGCATGCTCTACCTGAAACTTGCTTGGTTTTGCATGTAGTTTCATGTTACCTTGTTGCATCCATGTTTTGGAGTGTTTGTGATGTTGTTTTGCTTTCATTTGCATCAATGTCATGTTTAACTTGTTTTGCTCATATCTTCTAGGTCGTAGCTCCGAATTAAATGAACATTATATGTAACTTGACTAAAAAACACGTAGATCATCTTGGTGCACTTTAACTTCTGTTTAACAACTTTAACATAATGTTTTGTTCAGATCTGGACCAATTTCGAAATTTGCATATGAGGACTGACCGGAATTGTTATATGTTGTTTCCGGCCTCATTTAAACTTGCTTTGATGTGTTGTTCTTGTATGCATCATCTCTTGCCATGAGTAGCATCATGTAGCCTTGTCATGCATCATACTTGGTTGGGCATCATGTCATGTTTATGTGTTGTGTGTTTACCATGTTGTTTGCTTCTTTTCGGTTGTGCTCCTTCTCGGTAGTTCCTATTTCGTTGCGTTTGTGAGGATTCGTTCGACTACGTGGGATCGTCTTCTTCATGGACTCGTTCTTCTTCCTAGCGGGATTTCAGGCAAGAAGACCATCACCTTGGATCTCACTACTATCTTTGCTATGCTAGTTGTCTCGATGCTATCGCTATGTCGTGCTACCTACCACTTATTATCAAGCCTCCCAAATTGCCATGACAGCCTCTAACATTTTCACCCTTCCTAGCAAACCATTGTTTGGCTATGTTACCGCTTTGCTCAGCCCCTCTTATAGTGTTGCTAGTTGCAGGTGCAGTTGCAGGTTGTTCCATGTTGGGACATGGATATCATGGATATCATGGGATATCACAATATCTTTTATTTAATTAATGCATCTATATACTTGGTAAAGGGTGGAAGGCTCGGCCTTATGCCTGGTGTTTTGTTCCACTCTTGCCGCCCTAGTTTCCGTCATACCGGTGTTATGTTCCTTGATTTTGCGTCCCTAGCACGGTGAGGGTTTATGGGCCCTCTTGACAGTTCGCTTTGAATAAATCTCTTCCAGCAAGGCCCAACCTTGGTTTTACCATTTTCCTAATAACAACTAAAGCTTGCGTAGGGACTTTCCGGACCCCGAGGATTCTTAATCAACCCCCCGGGGCCAGTGCTCCTCATGAGTGTTGGTCCAAACCTGTCAACCGCCAGTGGCCGCCAGGGGCAACTCTGTTATTTTGGCCTACCAGAAGTTTGGACAATCCGGTCGTGGCCTGAGACGAGATACGGGCGGCTACTATCAGGGTGTCGGCACGCCGGGAGGTCTTGTTGGACTTGTTTTACCATTGTCGAAAGGTCTTGTGCACCGGGATTCCGAGTCTGATCGGAGGGTCCCACAATGGAGGGTTGTCTCCAAGGATCGTGAGCTTGTCATGGGCTAAGTTGGGACACCCCTGCAGGGTTTAAACTTCTAAGAGCCGTGCCCGCGGTTATGTGGCAGATGGGAATTTGTTAATATCCGGTTGTAGAGGACTTGAAGTAAACTCAATTAAAATACACCAACCGTGTGCGTAACCGTGACTGTCTCTTTTTGGGGAAGTTCGAGAGGAGAACACGGTTGGGTTATGTTTGAACGTAAGTAGTTCAGGATCACTTATTGATCATTACTAGTTTGCGACTGTTGCGTAGTTTCTCATCTTACTCTTGTACTCGTAAGTTAGCCACCATACATTGCTTAGTCGCTTGCTGCAACCTCACCACTTAGCCTTTCCATACCCATTAAGCTTTGCTAGTCTTGATACCCATGGTAATGGGATTGCTGAGTCCTCGTGGCTCACAGTTTTCTATAACAACAGTTGCAGGTGCAGGTAATGTGATGATCATGACGCGAGAGCGATGTTTACTTGTTTTGGAGTTCTTCTTCTTCTTTGTCGATCTTGGGTTAGGTTCCTGGTCGGTAGCCTGGGCTAGCAGGGTCGATGTCGTTTGAGTTTCTGTTTGTGTTTCATCCGTAGTCGGATGTTGTCCTCATGTATGATGTATTGATGTATTATTGTGGCATTTGTATGCCTTTGTATGTATCCCTAGCTATTATGTAATGGTACGATGTAATGATATCCACCTTGCAAAAGCGTATCCAATATGCGCTTCTATCCTTGGTGGGACCTTCGAGTTCCTTTAGGATAGGGTCGCATATTGGGCGTGACATCTTGGTTCTCAAAAGATGAGGGAAATACTTACTCTACTTTGCTGCATCACCCTTTCCTCTTCAAGGGAAAAAACCAACGCAAGCTCAAGAGGTAGCACACACCCGATCATCACGAGATGCTTCGAAACGACAAACTTTAGCAATGGTGCATACTCAGGGAGAACACTTTTATCTTGAAATTAAGTGAAGGGATCATCTTATAATGCTACTGTCGTTCTAAGAAAAATAAGATGCATAAAGGATAAATATCACATGCAATCAAAATATGTGACATGATATGGCCATCATCATCTTGTGCTTTTGATCTCCATCTCCAAAGGAATGTCATGATCTCCATTGCCACCTTGATCTCCGTTGTTGTTTCGGGGTCGTCTCGCCAACTATTGCTTCTACAACTATTGCTAACGCATAGCGATAAAGTAAAGCAATTACATGGCGCTTAATGATTGGCACGCATGCCATACAATAATTAAGAGACAACCCTAAGGCTCCTGCCGGTTGTCGATATTACAAAACACAGTCATCTCATACAACAACGTATATCCCATCATGTCTTGACCATATCACATCATAATATACCCTGCAAAACAAGTTAGACATCTTCTACTTTGTTGTTGCAAGTTTTACGTGGCTGCTATGGGTAACTAGCAAGAACCGTTCTTACCTACGCAAAACCACAACGATGATTATCAAGTTTGCTGTTTTAACCTTCTTCAAGGACCAGCCGTAGTCAAATTCGATTAAAATAAAGTGAGAGAAACAGACACCGGCCAGCCACCTTATGCAGAACAAGTTGCATCAGTTGGTGGAATCAGTCTCATGTACGTGGACATGTAAAGTTGGTCCGGGCCGCTTCATCCCATAATGCCGCCGAATCAAAATAAGATGTTGGTGGTCAGCAATATGAACATCACCGCCCACAAGTCCATTATGTTCTACTCGTGCATATCATCTACGCATAGACCTGGCTCATGATGCCACTGTTGGGGAATGTTGCATGGAAAATAAAAAATTTCTACGCACACGCAAGATCTATCCATGGAGATGCATAGCTACGAGAGGGGGAGAGCATCTTCATACCCTTGAAGATCGCTAAGCGAAAGAGTTTATCAACACGGTTGATGTAGTCGTACACCTTCACGATCCATCCTGATCAAGTACCGAACGTACGGCACCTCCGCTTTCAGCACACATTCAGCTCGATGACGTCCTCACCTTCTTGATCCAGGAAGAGGGGTGAAGTAGTAGATGAGTTCCGGCAGCACGACAGCGTGGTGACGGTGGTGGTGAAGAACAATCTCCGCAGGGCTTCACCAAGCACAACGGAAACTATGACGGAGGATAAACTAGAGGGGCGGAGTTGCCGGCACATGGCTTGGTGAATTTTGATGTGTTCCGGGTGCTAGCCGTACCCCTCTATTTATATGTTGAGCCCTGGGGTCGTTTCTTGGAGAAAGAGCCTCCTCAAAGTTGGTTTAGCACGCAAAGAAGAGTCCTTCTCAGACTTCCAGGGCCAAACGCCACGGTTCCTGGCGTTTACATAAATGCCACGGACTACGGCATCTGGCCCAGGGGGTAGACGCCAGGAACCTTGGCGTCTAGCCCCTGCCTCCGAGAAAACCCCTATGTGTAGTGTCTTACGGCCTCATGGTCCTTACCCCTTGGCCCAACCATATCATCCTATACATCAATCTTTACCTTCGGACCATTTCGGAGCTCCTCGTCATGTCCATGATCTTATCCGGGACTCCGAACAACATTCGGTCACCAACATACATAACTCATATAATAATATATCGTCAACGAACGTTAAGCGTGCGGACCCTACGGGTTCGAGAATGATATATACATGATCAAGACGCTTCTCCAGTCAATAACCAATAGCGGGACCTAGATGCCCATATTGGTTCCTACATATTCCACGAAGATCTTTATCAGTCGAACCTTTATGACAACATATGTAGTTCCCTTTGTCTGTCGGTATGTTACTTGCTCGAGATTCGACCGTCGGTATCTCCATACCTAGTTCAATCTCATTACCGTCAAGTCTCTTTACTCGTTCCGTAATACATCATCACGTAACTAACTCCTTAGTCACTTTGCTTGCAAGCTTCTTGTGATGTTGTATTACCGAGAGGGCCCAAAGATACCTCTCCTTCACACGGAGTGACAATCAGTCTCGATCCATGCCAACCCAACAGACACCTTCGGAGATACCTGTAGAGCACCTTTATGATCACCCAGTTATGTTGTGACGTTTGATGGCACACAAGGCATTCCTCCGGAGTCTGGGAGTTGCATGATCTCAAGGTCGAACAAACATGTATTTGACATTAAGAAAGCAATAGCAATAAACTGAACGATCATATGCTATGCTAACGGTTGGGTCTTGTCCATCACATCATTCTCCTAATGATGTGATCCCGTTATCAAATGACAACTCATGTCTATGGTTAGGAAACCTTAACCATCTCTGATCAACGAGCTAGTCTAGTAGAGGCTCACTAGGGACACGATATTTGTTTATGTATCCACACATGTATTTAAGTTTCCGTTCCATAATTCTAGCATGAATAATAAACCTTCATCATGATTAAGGAAATATGATAATAACCATTTTATTATTGCCTCTAGGGCATATTTCCATCAACAATAGGCAGGAGATTCATTATCGCTTGAAGGATTCCCGAAGAGTTTGCTGTAGAGGAGGATGCATAAGCAATGCTAGCCATGCTAGAATCAGAATTCTCATCAGATTCATTAGCTTCTTCGGAGTCAGATGATTGTTCTTCATCAGAATCCATTTCCTTGCCGATGTACGCCTTGGCCTTGCGAGAGTTATTCTTGTGGTTGGAGGAGGACTTAGAAGGGTTCCTTGATGAGGATCTTGACGAAGATTTTGAGGTGGAGTTGTCCTTCTTCTTGAAGAATTTCTTTGTTTTCTTCTCATCATCGGAGTCGTAGTTCTTGCTCTTGCTTTTGCCTCGATAGTTGCCGAGTCATACTTCCACTAGCATGGATTTCAGCTTCCCAGAGAGGACAGTCCAAAATGAAGTGTCCAGGCTTTTTGCACTTGAAGCAGGTGTATTCTCTAGTAGGTTTCGATGAAGATTTTGAACCCCCAGAGTTGCTTGAACTTCTTTTCTGGAACTAACTCTTCTTGTGAAAGTGCTGGAATCTTTTCGTGATCAGTGCGAGATCTTTGCTGAGTCTTTCTGGATCATCTGAATCTCCCTCGGCATTTCCATCGAAGGAAGAATCAGCCACAACCTTGAGAGCATGATTTTTGCGTTGATTTGAACCATATAGATCTCTTTTCTCTTCTTCTTGTTCCTCATGTGTGTTCAGTCTTTCCTTGATATCAGCAGAGTCGAGGGTTTTGAAATTAGCTCATTCGTAGATCATCAGAACAAGCGTGTCGAAGGAATTCTCAAGAGATCGGAGCAGTTTCTTCACAACTTCATGGTCAGTGATGTCTTTGGCGCCGAGACCTTCAAGCTCATTTGATATGTCACTCAGACGATCGAAGGTTTGCTGACAGCTTTCATTTCCAATGCGCTTGAATCGGTTGAGATTAGCTCGAAGAGTATCAATTCGAGCTTCTTTCTGAGTTGAAACACCTTCATTTATCTTCTCGAGGACATCCCACAAATCCTTCGCAGTTTCACACTGGCGATAGCGAAGAAATTGCGCCCGAGAGAGATGGCCACCAATTTCATCTTTGGCTTGAGCATCCATCTGAATGAGTTTCTTCTCCTCGTTAATGGGGGGCTGAGGTACTGCAACCGTGAACCCGTATTGCACCACATTCCACATATCATCATCTATAGCTCGGAGACGGATCTTCATCTTCTCCTTCCAGAAGGGGTAGTCTGTCCCATCGAATATGGGAATCTTGAGATGCGACTCGTAACTCACTGAAGACATACTTAAACTCCAAGGTTGTTAGACCAAAATGAGCAGAGTCAAGGAATACCTCGCTCTGATACCAATTGTAGGAACGAAGTATGTCTACCAAAGGGTGGGGGTGAATGGGAGTTTTTAATTTTCTTTGAAAAACTCAAAACTCTCAGAACCCTGCAGCAGAGCGAATAGGAACAAACTACAGTGAGCTAAAACTAAGTATTGAAAGGAAACTAAGTCATGCATCGAAGTAAATCGCATGAAGGAAAACTTGTTGAAAGTAAACATGGGTAACAGATGAAACCAGTGATGCTCAATCACGACACGGTATTTGTTCGACCAGTTCGTCCTTCTGCACAAGGACTACGTCTGGTTGGAGGGGCTGTGACTTAACACGGAAGATAAACTCCCTTCACCCTATTCTCCTCGACAATTGGTTTGTCAACCAATGCCAATCACTCGTGGTAGATACTTGAAGGCGATCTCTAAACCTTTACAAACTTCTTCTCCGAGAACCACAATCACTCTTGGTCTCTGAAGAAATTGGCACCTAACCGTCTAGAGAGTTTGTAGCTCTCAAGAATAATAGGCAAAGCATACTGGACTTAGATTCGAGTGATGCTAAACCACTGTCTAATTCTTCGGCTCTAGGGGTTTTCTCTCGACGGATTTTAAACTCAAATCGCTCAGAGAGGGGGTTGCTCAACAATCTTCTCGAAATCAAATGGAGCAGCCACCGGACAAAGGCGGCGCGGGGTGGCTATTTATAGCCGCAGCCTTCCCTGAAGGGTAATGACCATTTTGGACACGCGGTCCAGGCAATGGCCAACCGACACGTTTGCAACGGTCAGATCTGGGAGCAACGGTAACGTTACTTGAGGAACAAGTAATGCTAAATCCTCGGTCCGAGACAAATCTTTCGCATCGAAGAAGATCACAGTCTCTTGCTGGCAAGTATTTGCTCGGAGCATAAAGAGATTTCTCTCGCGCCTTTCATAGGTTTTGGGTTTAGCATCAGATAATCAAAGTTTCGAACGCTACACCCCTCTTAATAGTACGTTGGTCCTATGACTCAATAAATAGAAGAAGAACAGCGAAATAAATGCTACGTCTTCACTTCATCTTCAATCTTCTCGGACGCAGTCATTTTCTTCGGACGGGCACCGAACTAATTGCTTCACTTCAGCAATTTTAAGGGGTCACTCTTGTCATCATATTCTTCGGTGATAACCGTCACTGCAATGCAGGGAGATTATCTTCGTCGTTTACATCAAACTCCTCGATATCTCAGGGACCTGTTACTCTGTGTGCATTAGCAAACACATAAGTCTCATACTGTTTATGTCAACAAACTCCAAAAACATAAGGGGCCTATCATTGCACCAACAAATTCTATACAAGAGTTTGGAGTGAGTGAAAAATTTCTAGATGAAATCAAGTCCAAATCATAAGGAAAAAAAATCTTATGAGTTGTAACCCTTTAAATCCAATAATCAGTGTAGGGGAAAATCCTACGGATTAGAATCCTGCAAAATTCATTCGAATTAAAGAGGCTGCACATCGATGAAAGAGGACTCTAACCTCACATGTTTTGTACATAGATAAATGAGCTAGAGTGAATTACACCTCGCTCATAAAGACAATTTTACTATTTTATGGTTGTAACCAACAATTCATTTCATTCATATTGGGAGTTAAAGCAGTTTTATAATCATAAAATAACCTCACTTTTCTGGAGAGTGAGTAACAATTTAGGATAATCTTACGGATTTGATCTACAACAGCAGTTAGACAAGTTGTTCATGCCATCAAACAAAACTTCTTTTGTGGGTCGTGACAGTGTTTATGTGCTTTCAATTTCAACCTCTCATCTATGTTGCCTCTCTACTCTTAATGTGTTTCCTGCAGCGCCATTGCATCTACATGAAGGTTGGGGAGGCGCCAGCTCAGCGATCGACGATGGTGAACGATGAAGGACTGTGCGTGTGGTGCCGGGGTGGTGAGAATTAATCCTATTAAATGTTTTTTGGACGGTGGAGGCACGACGGGTGACGGGTGACGGGAGAATGGCGAGTTGGCGATGAGCACCACCAGATCTATTCAAAATTAGTCCCTGGGTAGTCCTATGTTCTATTCACAAAAACTGTGATCTAGTGGAAAGCAGGTTCAACCTACTGAGGGCACACCAAACAGTCGCATGTCAGTAGGGGTACTTGATAAAAGAGATCAATCACATGTCAGCTAGGGAGGTAGAGATAGAATTATTGGAGGACACATGCCAACTTTAGAAGTACATGCATAGAAATTAATCTTGTGTAGCAAAAGAGAGTATAATTGCGATGACATATATCTCATATATTATTGATCTAATTAATGGCCGAAATGAATCTTCAAATATTATCAGAGGAAATACAACTGTTAACATGGATGCACATGGAGCCAGTTTGAAAATAATTATATTAGAAAAAATAAAATGTTTCTGAAACTTTTTCCAAAACAAACATGGTCTAGCGTTATGCATGTGTGTAAAGTTGCGCGGCAAAATGACTCGCGTCATATTCTGGGCGAATTAAAACAAAAATGATACAATATAAATAAAGTTACTATTAACATTTTCCGTACCTGTAATTTTGTATTTATTTATTTTTGGCCAAGATTTCCACATAACGCATTTTGTCACAAAACAATACACACATTTATAATGCTAGACCATGTTTGCTACAAAAATGTTTCCGAAATATTTAACTTTTTAATATATTCTTTTTTGCTAAATTGGGTGCGTCTAGACTCATGTCTCAAAAATTCACAAATTATAAACCCTAACAGCGGAATGGCGTTTTTGGGCAGGCACATGCATAAATAAATAATAAATAGTCTCTGCTCACATACAAAACACACACATAAATGGAAACTTGCTATTGCTGTAGCGATCGCTTGCCGACTCGTAGATACTCCCTCCGTAAAGAAGTGATCTAAATACTTTTATATTTCTTTACAGAGGATGTACATGCTATTGCAGCAAAAACCATACATATATAACTAGTTGGCTAGTTGCCAACCACCAGATTAGCAGCAGATGATACGCATCATTCGCTGATATAATCGCCCGATTAGCTCCTATGCCTCAGCGAGAACTCACAGTAAGGTGCAATATACTATGTAGTACTATGAGACTAGCGAAGCAGCAACAGCGAACAGGGCTACCGACTCGCAGTTGAAATATAGGATGGTTGGTATAAAGTTGGCGTCCTTTAGTGACATAATATAATTTCGTTGGTCTATCGAAATCAGCACAAGTACGTTACTTGCCCTTTTTGCGCTCCCCTTGTGTAACTTTCATATCTATACCTACTAATAAAGCAAGGTGGGTTTCTTCAAAATTTTCATCCGTTCATCCATATTATTGTGATTTTTACTATCCGAGGTGGTATTATTATTTGTCGTGAGCCCCATCAGATTACTCATCGCTCATACGGGCCTCAACCGACACAAAAGTCAGATTCGCTCACATGGGCCTCAGCCCACCCTTCGAAATTAATTACCATTACTAGGATTTGATCTCATGACCTCGCTATCATCAAAGCGCTGCGGCTACCAACTAGCCTAGCCACACGTTTCTGATTTGTTGTGTGTTCCTTACATAATAGACTCTTTCTATTAAATTGGTGACGTTACTGGGCCTCTATTGGGCTCAGACAAAAAAACTTGACCAACTCCCTAGCCTGTTACCGTCGATTGTGTTAGAGTGGAGTGTTCGTTGATAACTAATAGTCCCACCTCAATATTTTTCATAAAATCTCACCAATTTATATTATGTTAATGGCTTTCCTGAGAATAAGCGAGGCACCTTGAATTTAATAAGGTGGATGAAAATTGATCCGCGGAGAAAAAGAAGGATATTATATTGAAAAGGAAATCCACGTGCTGACAAATAAGAAGGAAGGAAATTGTTCCATGGAAAAAAGGAAGGATATCATATTGAAAGTAATGGAAATCAACGTGCTTCCAAGTAAATAAGAAGGAAGACAATTGATACGTGGAAAAAAGGAAGGAAAGAAATTGAATCGGACGCATGGAAACTACCAAATCCACATGCTGCTATAACAAAAGACAGAAACAAATCCACTATTGGTTTTACGTCAAGCAATACGTAGAGTAACTCCCAATATAGGAGTAAAAACAAGACGTAATAAAAAAGGATCGACGCGGAAAGTTCTGATTGAAATAGGATCTAAACAAGGAAGAGCACTTGCCATTCGTTGGTTATTAGAAGCATCCCAAAAGCGTCCGGGTCGAAATATGGCTTTCATATAAGAAGGAAGGAAATTAACTGACATGTGGAAACCTTCGAGATCGAATCGAGCAGAAAAAAGATGGAAACAATCCACGTGAGATTTGTGTAACCGTGTCATTATTTCGGAAAATACCCAGAATATTCCACAAAAGCGATAACAATTAATTTCCTAGACCACAAGCCTTTGATTTCTTTTTTAGAAAGTGGGATAACATTTGCATTGAAAATCTAGCGTACACAATATCAAGGGCAAATACCCACAATATTCCGCCAACTACACACACTAATTTCCTACACCACGAGCCATTGATTTTTTCTAAAAGTGGGACAACATTTGCATTGAATATCTAGCATACACGCTAGCCACAATATCATGGAACTTTTTTTTAATATAATAAAGAGACTGGGTTTATTTTGTAGTCATAAAGGTCACGCGAAGTTATTTTGTGCAATAGCTGAAACTGGATTTATTTGTAGTCAGAAAGATTATGAGGGCTAGGCAACGAGTAATAGGATAAAAGATGCCTCTATTTTTTCTTTCCTCTCTTTTCATTGTTAGGAGGTGGGCACTCACGTCTAGCTCGATGAGACTAATTTTTAATGTTTTAAATACCTCTTTGTGCTAGCGCGCGGTTGAATGATAGTGAGTCGTGCGATGGCCAATCTCATTGTCTTAAGATTTAAGATTGAACCATGCTCAAACGTGTGCTAATTAGGCATACACCGCGATCACTGTGGGTGGGACGGGAAGGAGATTAAGCGATGATACATGTGGGGCACTGTTCAAATGTAGGACATGCACCTACTAGGATGGGCTTTCGAGCCATGCTTATTGTGCTTGTCTGTATGATGTTAGTTTTTTCCCGTTGCAACGCACGGGCATATGTGCTAGTCATTGAAAAGAGCGGTGAAAAAGCTAGTTTTTGGTGTCAAAATGTATGCCAGATATCCCAGTCATATATTTTTGTTTTGGACCGCAAATTCTGTTACCTCCATCCCAGATTAGCTGTCTTCGATTTATCTATCTAACACTGAAACTAAAACTTGTCTAGGTACAAATCTAAATAACTAATTTGGAATGAAGAGAGTGTAAAATAAAGATAGAAGTCAATCTGGATGAGGGAGGCGTTTTGAGTCTCAGCCGGGTGTACCCTACAGCGCTGCCGGTGACAAGTCTACGATTCTTATCATTGGGGTGCCATATTTCCCGCACACAATTCAGTTCGCACGGCACTCGTCAAGTTTTGTTTGTGTGTGTGCGCGCCATCTGTGCTCGAGTACTGACATGCATGTACAGAAAAAATAATTTTTCACAAGTGTTGCAGCGTAAGAGCGTGTATAATAAGGTGATGTAAGCATTCTATATGAATATAAATATTATATTTATACTGAGTTGGAGGAGAGAGAAGAAGAGAGAAGAGAAGTGGATTGTAGATTAACACTCTTTTAAAATAGGCTTTCGCCCCGCTTTATAGATAAAGCATACGCCCATACAACCAAGTCTGAATCATAGTCATAAAAGAAATTGTTGGGGCCACAACACAAACACGCCCAAACAAAAGAAGAAGAAACATAAAAGGCCGCCAGGGCAAGCTACGAAGCAGACGAACAGTCGGAGAGCCGATGCGCGGAAGACAGCAGAGCGTCCAGATAGAGTTGAAGCCGGTCACGATCTCTCGGCCTAGCGAGCGGATGCCAGTGCTGCAAGAAGGCAAGAAATTTAAAGAACGAGTCAGAAGCACGCCGCGGGAACACCCGCTCAATCACCATCTTATTGCGAGTAGTCCAAAGAATCCACATCATAGCCGCGAAGATAAGCCAGAACAGTCGGCGCTTACGGCCAACCTGAGTGGCCCTTACGCAGAAACTCTGCAAGGTCATGGGCCTCCCAATCCGGTCCCAGAGCCTCACGAACAAAGCACCAGAGTGCATGTGCTGCTACACACGAGAACAAAATGTGCGTTCCCGTTTCTGGGACGAGGCAAAGGGGGCAAAGGCCATTGCCCGGACCATGGCATTTCAGCACCTCGGTCCCCGAAGGTAAACGATCTCTGAGAAGCTGCCACACGAAAATCTTGATCTTCAGGGGCATCGGCGCTTTCCACAATGGGGATAACCACTGGAGAACCGGCAGCCGGCATAGCGCCTGATAAGCTGAATTTACGGAGAATTCTCCCGAAGGAGAAAGACTCCAAGAAACAGTGTCAGGATCCTGGGACAGAGGAAGAGAGACTACTTCCCTCAAGTCTGCCCATTCCTGCACCTCAGCTGGTCCGAATGAGCGGCGGAACTCAATGTTCCATCCCTCATCCAAAGCAGCCGCAGAAGCAAGAACAGTCGGGTCGTCACAACTCGTAAAGAGCCTCGGAAACCGCATGCGGAGAGGCTCCCCATCAAGCTAGGGGTCCAACCAAAACTGGGTCCCGGACTCATTACCAACCGAGAACCGCAAACCCAACCTAATCTCATCCTTGATGGCCTGGACAGATTTCCAAAAGTGCGACCCAGCCGAGTGCGAGCAAGCCAAGAGGGGCTGGCCCTGCAGGTACTTGGACTCAATCAGCTGCAGCCACAAACCTCCATCTCCCCGCAAGATCCGCCAAACCCAACGAAGCATGAGCACCACGTTCATACGGCGAGACGCAGGGATTCCCAACCCACCTCGGTCCTTTGGCAAGCAGATGTCAGCCAAATTCACCATATGGTACTTAGGCCGACCATCCCCTGCCTACCAGAAGAACCTAGCTAGCTCCTTGTCAGAGGAACTATGCACACCGTCGGGCAAGATGTACATCCCCATCATATACATGGGGAGGCTGGCAAGGTTAGAGCTAATGAGGACAATTTTGCTTCCTTTAGATGTGAACCTACCGCCCAGGGCTCCGCACGGGATGCTACTCGTCCCACAAGCGGATCATACCCACTCACCAAAATCCTAGACTCGGCCAGGGGCATCCCCAAGTAAGATATGGGGAATGAAGCCAACCTACAATTGAGGTTATCCGCGATCCTGTGCTGCTCAGCCTCCGAGTAGCCAAGGACCACAACCTCGCTCTTATCAAAGTTAATCTTAAGTCCAGACATTTCCTCAACGCAGAGCAAAAGGAACTTAAGATTAACAATGTCCGAGTCCGAACCTTCCACCATAATCATGGTGTCATCCGCATACTGCAAGTGGGTACCCCCCCCCCATCCGAAATGAGATGACTAACCACACCCTTAAGGTGGCCGACCAGCTTGGCCTTATCTAGGATGCCCGCAAGGGCATCAACTGTAAGGTTGAAAAGCAAGGGGGAGACAGGATCCCCTTGCTTTACCCCCCTGGAGGCCTGGAAGAAGGGTCCCACTTCGCCATTGATGTTGATCGTCGTGTTTCCAGATCTAACCAATTGCATGATCCAGGAGCACCACCGCTCGTCAAATCCTCGTCGCTGCATCACCAACCTCAAAAAGGACAAGTCCAGATGGTCATAAGCCTTCTGGAAATCCAGTTTGAGGAAGACCCCCTTAAGCCCCTTCGACGCCACCTCGTGGACAATCTCGTGAAGGGCAAGAATCCCGTCATGGATCCGCTGGCCCTTCAAGAACGCGGACTGAAGGGGGTGGGCAATCCTTTCCGCCACGGGGGATAAACGGGTCACGCAAACCTTCGCAAAGATTCACTCCAACACATTGATCACTGTGATGGGGCGGAATTGCCGAATATCCGTCGCCCCAACTACTTTGGGGATCAGAGATATGACACCATAATTAATCCTAGCCATGTCAAGAGTGCCGACATAGAACTCATGGAACATGGGCATAATGGCCGAACGCAGGATCTCCCAGAATTTTTGGAAGAAAACTACCGGAAGGCCATCCGGCCCCGGGGCCGAGCAAGCTTTCATAGAAGCAATTGCCCGTCCCACCTCCTCGGGAGAGAAAGGGAGAGTAAGCTCCGCATTCTCCACATCGGAGACCTGGTCGGCAAGTGGCCAAAAGTCGGCGCAGAGGGAGAAGCCTCCACGCGGCTCAGCCAAAAACAGCTCCTTATAGAAGGAGTAAATATGGGTGGAGATGTCCTCTGGGCTTTCCAGAAGAACATCCCCCATCCCAGAGGAAAGGGATGGCACATTTCCGCCTGCGACCATTGGCTATCGCCTGGAAGTAGGCAGTGTTCGCATCCCTTTCAGGAGCCAGTTCTGGCCCCCTCGACGTTGCCAAAACAGCTGCTCGCTCTTGTAAATGTCCATGAGCGAGGCCTCAAGGGAGTATCTCCTAATCCAGTCGTCAGGAGACAGGCCCGGCCCGTCCGCAAGGCCATCTAGTACCTTAATCTGATCCAGCAGGTCCCCTTTACGGGCCCGAAGATCAGCACCAAGGTTCGCCCCCCAGCCCTTCATGGCCTGACAGGCCATTTTAGCACAGTGATGCCAGACATCCACAGCACAGAACACACGAGGCGGGGACACGACGGCCTCTAACCAGCGGTCGCGAACCAGCTCGAAGAAACTCGGTTGCTCCAACCAAAATGCCTCAAAGCGGAAGCGACGGGTTCTAGGGGGGCATCATCCCCTGAAGAGAAAAGCAGGGGGTATGGTCGGAGCCAATCCGAGTAACCCGCCTTGAGAGAGCTCAATGGGAACATCACTTCCCACTGGGCCGACACAAATACCTGATCCAAGACACTCCGGATGGGGTCCGCCTGCTTAGTTGTCCACGTGAACCTAGCCCCTATGCGAGTTATCTCACGAAGAGCAAGATCCGCAATGCAGTCATTAAATAGACGCATGCGGACACGATCAACATTAGGAGAGCTTTTATCAGAAGCCCACCTAATGAGGTTGAAGTCCCCGGCCACCACCATCGGAGTGGTGCACCGCTCCACCTTATTTTTCAGCTCGGCAAGGAAGTCAGCAGAGCGCCCATGATCCGCGGGTCCATAGACAAAAATCACCTCCCAGCTGAGGTGAACCCGTCGGTCGGTGACGGACATGCTCAGGAAGAACTCCCCTCAGTCCATATCCTCAACTAAGAAAGCATCCTCCCTGACTCCGAGCAGGATGCCGCCAGATTGTCATGTAGCAGGCAACCACTACCAAGCAAACTGGTGGCGTGAGAGCCCCTGGAGCTCATGCATGCTAAAGTCCTGGCGAATCATCTCCTGAAGTCCCACAACGTCAATCTCTTCTTGCCGCAAATACTCGATGAGCTGTCGACGCCGGCCAGTGAGGCCTAAGCCCCTAATGTTCCAACATAGGAGCTTCATTTAATAACCTCAGTGGAATCCCTAGGCCCCTCAGGCGGGGCCGAGCTAGCCCGCCCGTCAATCGCGGGTCAGGGGATGCCTTCACCGGACAGCCACTCCGCCCCCGCGTAGGGGGGCAACGGAGGCCTCCGGTCAAAGGGAAGTGGACCTGGAACTAGACCCACACACCTCTATCCGGTGTTCAGTGGGGTTGAGACGTGTGGGGGGGTGCCCTCGCAGAGCCCTCACCGAGTGAGGGACTGCACGGGGCGTGTCCGCCACACTCTCCACAGGGGGCGCCACACTAGCCCTGGTCTCTCTATGACCAGGGTCAGTGGGCGCCGGGGTGCTGGATTCACCACACGCCGCATAAGCACGGGCTTCAGCCAACGCCCCATCGAGCCTCTCCTTGGTGCAAATAGCAGAAATCTGCTCAAGGATGGGCCTCTTCTCACCACGAAACACAATGCCACTATTGGTGGCCACCTCTGCCAGATGAGACAACGGAGCGGAACCAAGCACAGAAAACCGAGAACCAGAACTAGAGGGGTCGGAGGGGATGGTGGGGGTGATTGTAGATTAACACTGTGGGCTCAAAAACTTCGTGAGGGAGTGAAGTAGAGCAAACATTAATAAAATGGTATCTACTTATAGCTAACTATTATACAATGATGGCTATAAAGTTGGCGATAGACGGCATGACAATGACAAGTAGTCAGCAGTCGGCTATGGTATTAACCATGCTCTAGCGGTGAAGCATTTGCAATTCGTAAGCTTTATAGGTATAGTTTGAGGAATCTTTTCGTGTCCAATATACAAGGTTGGTGAGAGAAATACATATGCTCTTGCCAGGTTGTATTAGGGCATCCTAACGACAACCCGCAAAATTTGCTCCCGCATCCATCCGCGGACAGGGGACCAGTCCGCGGACATGGATGTGGGAGGCCGCCATTCATCTGTAGCCGCATACATTTCAAACTCTTATTCAACAAACCGGATAAAATTCGTGCAAGCAAGGCCGGATTACGTATAAATATGACAGATTCCATACAAACCGGACAAAAGTGGTTACATTTTGAACATATTTTGAACTAAAAAGCTAAAACTATGTGCATGTACGGTCGTGTGGAGCTCCACTCCCATGACACGGATACACTACACTAGTCTACGGCCGGCCGCGTTTTCTCTTCCCCATGTTCGGCAGCCCGCTAACCGGACTGCCGGGAGCCCCGGAGGCATAGCTCAGGCAAAAGAGAAGGGTGCTTCCGTGGAGCTCAGGCGGGTGCCCAGAATGGTCTGAGATAAAGAAGAACCGGCCAGGTCACCGATGGTGGCCTTCCTGGGACCCAAGCGGCGGCGGCCTCCCATGTTCTATTTCTCCTCGATGATGGGCGGCGGGCGCGGATGTGCTAGCCGCCATTGCGTAGCCGGCTTCTTTCTCTACCTGCATGGTGCGGCTACGCATGCGTCAACGGTGCATGGCGCGGTCGCAAGCACTGGAGGCGAAGATGCCCGTGCCTCCATGCTCCCCGTTGTAACGGCCTGGAGCAACTCGCCACTCCTCCGTGAGCTGTCTTGGAGCGGCGAGTTGCTGAACCACACACCGGCTTGGAGCTGCAACTTGCTCCGTTGGGCTAGGCGAGGGAGGTGGAGCAGCGAGGTGCCTCCCTCATACCCACCGGGCTCGGCATGCCAGCCAGCCGGCTTTTATTTCGAAGAACTGCTCTTCTGGCTCGTCGGATGCCATCGAAAGATTGGAGAAAATGGTGAAAGGAGGAGATGGGGAGTGGCAGAGTGGTGCGACTCTTGCCCGCATCTGGCCTGGTTTATATAGAGGGCGGACAGGAGGAACCTGCCTGGCATTGTGTTTAATGCTGACCCGCTCGTGAACAGACATGTGGCCAGAGTAGGTTTCTTGGCTTCCACGCGGGTTTAATGGAGGCATTTGAATGCGGCAAGGAGGCGTGTTTAGCCGGGCGTGCAGCGGATGACACTCTCGGTCGGCGCACCGCTTCAATGGTGGAGGCAATGAGAGGTCGCGTCTGCCCTGAGCCGCCTTCAATGTGGAGCGGCACGCTCTATAGCGGCATGAATGCGGGCAGTTGTTACCGGCTGGGAAGAGCATGCGAGAGGGGGAGGGTTTTGGGTGGGCCAGGGTGGTCACAAGCGGGCATGGCAGCGGTCCGGTCTCCCGCAAACCTCCCCCAGGTTTGTCTCCGGTTTGCAGGAGAAAACACGTCCGAGCCGTGCCACGGACCGTTATAGGCCCGCATTTGATGGCTTCAGTGCTCCGGACGGTTGTGGGAGGTTTGAGAGTCGGTGTTGGAGACGCCCTTAGTTCTTTAACATGAGAGGCACAGAGAGCAAGAGAGTGAACAAAAAGACCATGGTATGCATTCTCTGTTGGGGAACGTAGTAATTTCAAAAAAAATCCTAGGCACACGCAAGATCATGGTGATGCATAGCAACGAGAGGGGAGAGTGTTGTCTACGTACCCTCGTAGACCGTAAGCGGAAGCGTTTATCAACGCGGTTGATGTAGTCGTACACCTTCACGATCCGTCATGATCAAGTACCGAACGTACGGCACCTCCGCGTTCAGCACACGTTCAGCTCGATGACGTCCTCGCCTTCATAATCCAGCAAGAGGGGCGAAGTAGTAGATGAGTTTCGACAGCACGATGGCGTGGTGACGGTGTTGGTGAAGAACAATCTCCGCAGGGCTTCGCCTAAGCACTACGAAAACTATGACGGAGGATAAACTAGAGGGGACGGGGTTGCCGGCACACGGCTTGGTGTTTCTTAATGTGTCTTGGGTGCTAGCCCTGCCCCTCTATTTATATGTTGAGCCCTGGGGTCGAAACTTGGAGTAAAAGCCTCCTAGAAGTCGGTTTTGCCCGAAAGGCAAGAGTCCTACACGGACTCCAGGGCTAGACGCCAGGGTTCCCGGCGTCAACCCCCTAGACGCCAGGGTTCCTGGAGTCTAGCCTCTTGTCTCCACAAAACTTCCTTTTGCACTTTCCAAAATCCTTGTGGGCTTTCCCCTTTGGCCCAAATAAAGTGTTCTCGTACCCAAACATTTCGGGAAGCATCCGGAACCCCTTTCGGTGAATTCCGGAACCCTTCCGGAGACCAAACACTATTATCCCATATATCAATCTTTACCTCCGGACCATGCCGGAGCTCCTCGTCATGTCCGTGATCACATCCGGGACTCCGAACAACATTCGGTCACCAACATACATAACTCATATAATACTATATCGTCAACGAACGTTAAGCGTGCGGACTCTACGGGTTCGAGAACTATGTAGACATGACCGCGACACCTCTCTGGTCAATAACCAATAGCGGAACCTGGATGCCCATATTTCCTCCTACATATTCTATGAAGATCTTTATCGGTCAAACTGCATAACAACATACGTTGTTCCCTTTGTCATCAGTATGTTACTTGCCCGAGATTCGATCGTTGGTATCACTATACCTAGTTCAATCTCTTTACCGACAAGTCTCTTTACTCGTTCCGTAATGCATCATCCCGTAACTAACTCATTAGTTACATTGCTTGCAAGGCTTATAGTGATGTGCATTACCGAGAGGGCCCAGAGATACCTCTCCGACAATCGGAGTGACAAATCATAATCTCGATCTATGCCAACTCAACAAACACCATCGGAGACACCTGTAAAGCATCTTTATAATCACCCAGTTACGTTGTGACATTTGATAGCACACAAAGTGTTCCTCCGGTATTCGGCAGTTGCATAATCTCATAGTCATAGGAACATGTATAAGTCATGAAGAAAGCAATAGCAATAAACTAAACGATCATAGTGCTAAGCTAACGGATGGGTCTTGTCCATCACATCATTCTCTGACGATGTGATCCTGTTCATCAAATCACAACACATGTATATGGCTAGGAAACTTAACCATCTTTGATTAACGAGCTAGTCAAGTAGAGGCATACTAGGGACACTCTGTTTGTCTATGTATTCACACATGTACTAAGTTTTCGGTTAATACAATTCTAGCATGAATAATAAACATTTAACATGAAATAAGGAAATAAATAATAACTTTATTATTGCCTCTAGGGCATATTTCCTTCAGTCTCCCACTTGCACTAGAGTCAATAATCTAGTTCACATCGCCATATGATTTAACACCAATAGTTCACATCAGCATGCGATTAACACCCATAGTTCACATCGCCATGTGACCTACACTCAAAGGGTTTACTAGAGTCTGTAATCTAGTTCACATCCCCATGTGATTAACACCCAAAGAGTACTAAGGTGTGATCATGTTTTGCTTGTGAGAGAAGTTTAGTCAACGGGTCTACCACATTCAGAGACGTATGTATTTTGCAAATTTTCTATGTCTACAATGCTCTACACGGAGCTACTCTAGCTAATTGCTCCCACTTTCAATATGTATCTAGATCGAGACTTTAGAGTCATCCAGATAAGTGTCAAAGCTTGCATCGATGTAATTCTTTATGATGAACTCTTTGTCACCTCCATAACAGAGAAGCGTTTCCTTATTCCACTAAGGATAATTTTGACCACTGTTCAGTGATCCACTCCTGGATCAATATCGTACCCCCTTGCCAAACTCATGGCAAGGTACATAATAGGTTTGGCACACAGCATAGCATACTTTATAGAACCTATGACTGAGGCATAGGGAATGACTTTCATTCTGTTTCTATTTTTGCCGTGGTCGGGTTTTGAGTCTTACTCAACTTCACACCTTGCAACACAGGAAAGAACTCCTTCTTTGACTGTTCCATTTTGAACTTACTTCAAAAACTTGTCAAGATATGTACTTATTGAAAAAACTTATCAAGTGTCTTGATCTATCTCTATAGATCTTGATGCTCAATATGTAAGCAGCTTCACCGAGGTCTTTCTTTGAAAAACTCCTTTCAAACACTCCTTTATGCTTTCCAGAAAATTCTACATCATTTCCGATCCATAATATGTCATTCACATATACTTATCAGAAAGGTTGTAGTGCTCCACTCACTTTCTTGTAAATACAGGCTTCACCGCAAGTCTGTATAAAACTATATGCTTTGATCATACTATCAAAGCGTACATTCCAACTCTGAGATGCATGCACCAGTCCATAAATGGATCGCTGGAGCTTTGCACACTTTGTTAGCACCTTTAGGATCGACAAAACCTTCTGGTTGCATCATATATAACTCTTCTTTAAGAAATCCATTAAGAAATGTAGTTTTGACATCCATTTGCCAGATTTCATAAAATGTGGCAATTTGGTAACATGATTCGGACAGACTTAAGCATCACTACGAGTGAGAAAAATCTCATCGTAGCCAACACCTTGAACTTTGTCAAAAACCTTTTTCGACAAGCCTAGCTTTGTAGATAGTAACACTACTATCAGCGTCCGTCTTCCTCTTGAAGATCCATTTATTTTCTGTGGCTTGCCGATAATCGGGCAAGTCAACCAAAGTCCACACTTTGTTCTCATACATGGATCCCATCTCAGATTTCATGGCCTCAAGCCATTTCGTGGAATCTGGGCTCATCATCACTTCCTCATAGTTCTTAGGCTCGTCATGGTCAAGTAACATGACTTCCAGAAAGGATTACCGTACCACTGGTGCGGACCATACTCTGGTTGACCTACGAGATTCGGTAGTGACTTGATCTGAAGTTTTCATGATCATCATCATTAACTTCATCACTAATTGGTGTAGGCATCACTAGAACTGATTTCTGTGATGAACTGCTTTCCAATTCGGGAGAAGGTACAATTACCTTATCAAGTTCTACTTTCCTCCCACTCACTTCTTTCGAGAGAAACCCCTTCTCTAGAAAGGATCCATTCTTAGCAACGAATGTCTTGCCTTCGGATCTGTTATAGAAGGTGTACCCAACAGTCTCCTTTGGGTATCCTATGAAGACACATTTCTCCGATTTGGGTTCGAGCTTATCAGGTTGAAGCTTTTTCACATAAGCATCGCAGCCCCAAACTTTCAGAAACGACAACTTGGGTTTCTTGCCAAACCACAATTCATAAGGTGTCGTCTCAACGGATTTAGATGGTGCCCTATTTAACATGAATGCAGCCGTCTCTAAAGCATAACCCCAAAACGATAGCAGTAAATCAGTAAGAGACATCATAGATCGCACCATATCTAATAAAGTGCGGTTACGACGTTCGGACACACCATTACGCTATGGTGTTCCGGGTGGCGTGAGTTGCGAAACTATTCCGCATTGTTCCAAATGAAGACTAAACTCGTAACTCAAATATTCTCCTCCACGATCAGATCGTAGAAACTTTATTTTCTTGTTACGATGATTTTCAACTTCACTCTGAAATTCTTTGAACTTTTCAAATGTTTTAGACTTATGTTTCATCAAGTAGATATACCCATATCTGCTCAAATCATCTGTGAAGGTGAGAAAATAACGATACCCGCCGCGAGCCTCAGTATTCATCGGACCACATACATCAGTATGTATGATTTCCAACAAATCTGTTGCTCGCTCCATTGTTGCGAAGAACGGCATTTTAGTCATCTTGCCCATGAGGTATGGTTCGCAAGTATCGAGTGATTCATAATCAAGTGATTCCAAAAGTCCATCAGAATGGAGTTTCTTCATGCGCTTTACACCAATATGACCCAAACGGTAGTGCCATAAATAAGTTGCATTATCATTATCAACTCTGCATCTTTTGGCTTCAATATTATGAATATGTGTGTCACTACTATCGAGATTCAACAAAAATAGACCAGTCTTCAAGGGTGCATGACCATAAAAGATATTACTCATATAAATAGAACAACCATTATTCTTAGATTTAAATGAATAACCATCTCGCATCAAACAAGATCCAGATATAATGTTCATGCTCAACGTTGGCACCAAATAACAATTATTCAGGTCTAAAACTAATCCCGAAGGTAGATGTAGAGGTAGCGTGCCGACTGCCATCACATCGACTTTGGAACCATTTCCCACGCGCATCGTCACCTCGTCCTCAACTAGTCTTTGTTCATTTTGTAACTCCTGTTTCGAGTTACTAATCATAGCAACTGAACCAGTATCAAATACCCAGGGGCTACTATGAACACTAGTAAAGTACACATCAATAACATGTATATCATATATACTTTTGTTCACTTTGCCATCCTTCTTATCCGCCAAGTATTTGGGGCGGTTCCGCTTCCAGTGACCATTTCCTTTGCAGTAGAAGCACTCAGTTTCAGGCTTGGGTCTGGCTTTGGGCTTCTTCATGGGAATGGCAACTTGCTTGCCATTCTTCTTGAAGTTCCCTTTCTTTCCCTTGCCCTTTCACTTGAAACTAGCGGTCTTGTCAACCATCAACACTTGATGCTTTTTCTTGATTTCTACCTTCGCCGATTTCAGCATCACTAAGAGCTTGGGAATCGTTTCCGTTATCCCTTGCATATTATAGTTCATCACGGAGTTCTAGTAACTTGGTGATAGTGACTAGAGAACTTTGTCAATCACTATCTTATCTGGAAGATTAACTCCCACTTGATTCAAGCGATTGTAGTACTCAGACATTCTGAGCACATGCTCACTAGTTGAGCTATTCTCGTCCATCTTGTACGCTAAGTACTTTGTTAGAGGTCTCATACCTCTCGACTCAGGCATGAGTCTGAAATACCAATTCCAGCTCTTGGAACATCTCATATGCTCCGTGATGTTCAAAACGTTTTTGAAATCCTGGTTCTAAGCCGTAAAGCATGGTGCACTAAACTATCAAGTAGTCATCATACCGAGCTTTGTCAAACGTTCATAACGTCTGTATCTGCTCCTGCAATAGGTCTGTCACCTAGTGGTGCATCAAGGACATAATTCTTCTGTGCAGCAATGAGGATAATCCTCTGATCATGGACCAAGTCCGCATCATTGCTACTATCATCTTTCAACTTATTTTTCTCTTAAGAACATATCAAAAATAAACGGGGAGCTACATCGCGGGCTATTGATCTACAACATAGTTATGCAAATACTATCAGGACTAAGTTCACGATAAATTAAAGTTCAATTTAATCATATCACTTAAGACCTCCCACTTAGATAGACATCCCTCTAGTCGTCTAAATGATCACGTGATCCATATCAACTAAACCATGTCCGATCATCACGTGAGATGGAGTAGTTTTCAATGGTGAACATCACTATGTTGATCATATCTACTATATGATTCACGCTCGACCTTTCGGTCTCAGTGTTCCGAGGCCATATCTGCATATGCTAGGCTCGTCAAGTTTAACCCGAGTATTCTGCATGTGCAAAACTGGCTTGCACCCGTTGTATGTGAACGTAGAGCTTATCACACCCGATCATCACGCGGTGTCTCAGCACGAAGAACTGTCGCAACGGTGCATACTCAGGGAGAACACTTATACCTTGACATTTTAGTGAGAGATCATCTTATAATGCTACCGCCGTACTAAGCAAAATAAGATGCATAAAGGATAAACATCACATGCAATCATTATAAGTGATATGATATGGCCATCATCATCTTGTGCCTTTGATCTCCATCTCCAAAGCACCGTCATGATCACCATCGTCACCGGCTTGACACCTTGATCTCCATCGAAGCATCGTTGTCGTCTCGCCAACTATTGCTTCTACGACTATCGCTACCGCTTAGTGATAAAGTAAAGCAATTACATGGCGATTGCATTTCATACAATAAAGCGACAACCATATGGCTCTTGCCAGTTGCCGATAACTCCGTTACAAAACATGATCATCTCATACAATAAAATTTAACATCATGTCTTGACCATATCACATCACAACATGCCCTGCAAAAACAAGTTAGACGTCCTCTACTTTGTTGTTGCAAGTTTTACGTGGCTGCTACGGCCGAGCAAGAACAGTTCTTACCTACGCATCAAAGCCACAACGATTTTTCGTCAAGTATGTGTTGTTTTAACCTTCAACAAGGACCGGGCGTAGCCACACTCGATTCAACTAAAGTTGGTGAAACCGACACCCGCCGGAGAAAAAAACACTTGTGAGTGAAGCACGTCGGTAGAACCAGTCTCGCGTAAGCGTACACGTAATGTCGGTCCGGGCCGCTTCATCCAACAATTCCGCCGAATCAAAATATGACATGCTGGTAAGCAGTATGACTATTATCGCCCACAACTCACTTGTGTTCTACTCGTGCATATAACATCTATGCATAAACCCGGCTCAAATGCCACTGTTCCGAAACATAGTAATTTCAAAAAAATTCCTAAGCACACGCAAGATCATGGTGATGCATAGCAACGAGAGGGGAGAGTGTTGTCTACGTACCCTCGTAGACCGTAAGCGGAAGCATTTATCAATGCAGTTGATGTAGTCGTACACCTTCACGATCCGTCCCGATCAAGTACCAAACATACAGCACCTCCGCGTTCAGCACACGTTCAGCTCGATGACGTCCTCGCCTTCTTGATCTAGCAAGAGGGGCGAAGTAGTAGATGAGTTCCAGCATCACGACAGCGTGGTGACGGTGTTGGTGAAGAACAATCTCCGCAGGGCTTCGCGTAAGCACTACGAAAACTATGACGGAGGATAAACTAGAGGGGACGGGGTTACCGGCACACGGCTTGGTGTTTCTGAATGTGTCTTTGGTGCTAGCCCTGCCCCTCTATTTATATGTTGAGCCCTGGGGTCGAAACTTGGAGTAAAAGCCTCCTCAAAGTCGGTTTTGCCCGAAAGGCAAGAGTCCTACATGGACTCCAGGGCTAGACGCCAGGGTTCCCGGCATCTACCCCCTAGACGCCAGGGTTCCTCGCGTCTAGCCTCTGGTCTCCGCAAAACTTCCTTTTGCACTTTCCAAAAGCCTTGTGGGCTTTCCCCTTTGGCCCAAATAACGTGTTCTCGTACCCAAACATTTCAGGAAACATCCGGAACCCCTTCCGAAAACCAAACACTATTATCCCATGTATCAATCTTTACCTCCGGACCATGCCGGAGCTCCACGTCATGTCCGTGATCACATCCGGGACTCCGAACAACATTCGGTCACCAACATACATAACTCATATAATACTATATCATCAACGAACGTTAAGCGTGCGAAACCTATGGGTTCGAGAACTATGTAGACATGACCGAGACACCTCTCTAGTCAATAACCAATAGCAGAACCTGGATGCCCATATTGGCTCCTACATATTCTTCGAAGATCTTTATCGGTCGAACCGCATAACAACATACGTTGTTCCCTTTGTCATCGGTATGTTACTTGCCCGAGATTCGATCGTCGGTATCACTATACCTAGTTCAATCTCGTTACCGGCAAGTCTCTTTACTCGTTCTGTAATGCATCATCCCATAACTAACTCATTAGTTACATTGCTTGCAAGGCTTATAGTGCTGTGCATTACCGAGAGGGCCCAGAGATACCTCTCCGACAATCGGAGTGACAAATCCTAATCTCGATCTATGCCAACTCAACACACCATCGGAGACACCTGTAGAGCATCTTTATAATCACCCAGTTACGTTGTGACGTTTGATAGCACACAAAGTGTTCCTCCGGTATTCGGGAGTTGCATAATCTCATAGTCATAGGAACATGTATAAGTCATGAAGAAAGCAATAGCAATAAACTAAATGATCATAGTGCTAAGCTAACAGATGGGTCTTGTCCATCACATCATTCTCTAATGATGTGATCCCGTTCATCAAATGACAACACATGTCTATGGCTAGGAAACTTAACCATCTTTGGTTAACGAGCTAGTCAAGTAGAGGCATACTAGGGACAGTTTGTTTGTCTATGTATTCACACATGTACTAAGTTTCCGGTTAATACAATTCTAGCATGAATAATAAACATTTATCATGAAATAAGGAAATAAATAATAACTTTATTATTGCCTCTAGGGAATATTTCCTTCATTCTCATTCCTCCATACAAAATACATTGTTTAGTTTCGGTGTTAATATTTTGAATTAAATCTTCGTTTTGATTTTTATTATAAAATTGAATTCATATGGAGAAGACCTTCAGGATAAGATCAATCATGTACATATTTTGAATGACTTTTATTTTATTATCACTCGTAATTCATATCAGTTTCATAAAATATGACATCCAAATGTTATCTTTTCAACATAATTTTCTGAGATCTTTTATATCAATCATATTCACTGATTTCATTCAAACTTTTTTACCAGAAATAGTAGGGGGAACCCGTAGTGTAAGACAATTTTTCATTTGTAATGTAAAAGTATCTTTACATAAGAGTCCCATATTTACAAAAGGGGAAAATATTGTCTAGCCAAGACAGCATGCCCTCCTTGATACTTGGTTTTACCCTCATGATGGCATCATTGAAAGTGGATGTCAAGTCCCACTTACACTGGTTGATGGAACTTTCAATGTTTTCAAAGATCTTGTCATTCCTCTGGTTCCAAATACTCCAACATTCAATGATCATGATCTCCCTGAAAAATTCCAATTGGTATCTGTTTTTTGCATCAATGGTCATATGGTGAAGGTTATTGTCAGTATTGAATTCAAGGTTGATGCTCCACCAAAATCCTTGACTGAATGAACAGCTAAAGAAATAGATGCACGTGATCGTCCATTGGTTGGTCTTGACATAGTGTGCAGACAATACTATCAAGATGGAATTGTTTTTCTAGTAAGAAGATCACATGTGTTGATTCTATCTTGTAGCATTAGACATGAGAAAAATTTGTGCTTTGGCATGCATCAACTCTTCCATATCCATTGGAAAGGTTTTGGAGTAGATTCGGAACCCATTAGATAATTGTATATTTTCTTGGTGTTGTATATGGTGCTCCCCCATATAAATTTCCATGTATCTTGTTGGTTGGCCTCCTTGATATCATCCAATGATGCAGCAAGTTGGAGAAAATGCTAATGGGCATTAGAGACAGAGGTAACTGGAACATGCTATAGTATGAGTCCAGTTGCTTGGCCTTGTCGATAGATATCTTATCATCCAATGCAAAAGATTGTAGTATAGGGAATTTGTTTGATGTAGTATTACCATGCCATCTGTCCTCCCATAATAAAGTGGTGCTACCTCTGGATATATTACAGCTGGCCATGCTTCGATAGGTTAAAAGATTCAGAATATCTCTCCACCAGAATGATTCTCTGTTCTTGCAAGCATGGGGGACTTCATTGCTAGAGTAATAAGCTTGCCAAATGAGCTTAATCCAAGTCACGTCAGCTTGGTTATTGAATTTGTGTAATTGCTTGATGAGAAGGGATATATTCTGAATCTTGAGGTTTAAGACGGCAAGTCGTCCATGGTCTTTAGGTTTACATATCATGTTCCAGCTAGCCAAGTAGTTTCCTTTCTTGTCAATGTCTTTACCATGCCATAAGAATTTTCTACTAGATTTGTTGACATGTTCCAGAATAGTAATGCGCACTTTGAAAGTACATATAGCCAAAATGGGCATGGATTCAATAACATAGTTGACATATTAGAGTCTGCCAGCATAGTTCATGAAGTTTGCCACACCCGATAATTTCCTGTCAATTCTTGCCATAGTAGCAATAAAATCTTGCACAGATGGTTTGGTTATGCCTAGCGGAAGTCCAAGGTATGTGAATGGAAGTGATTCAATTTTGCATCAGTTCTCTGCTAGTTCCTTGTCATGGTCATCACTGATGTTGATGGGCACAAAAGAAGATTTGTTGTAGTTTACATAAAGTCCAGTAGATTGGCTGAATAATTGCAAAAGAGTTTTGAGATCCATTAGTTGAGACATGTCAGCAGGCATGATCATGAGTGTGTCATTTGCATATTGAATAATGGGATATTGTTGGCCATTAGTGTTGTCAACATGTAATGACAATTCTCCATTTAGCCAAGCACAGTTGATTATATATTGGAGGAGACCAGCAACAATGACATATAGGAGAGGTGATAGAGGGTCACCCTGTCTAACCCCACATTTGAGTTGTATAATTTTGCCAGCAGCCCCAATTAGTAAGACTGATGTAGATGCAGAGTTGAGAATTCTGGACACCCAGTTAATCAACCTAGGCCCAAATCTGTTTTCACTCAATTCAGAAGAAAAAAGTCACTCATTTCAGAAAACCGATTTCACTCGTTCCAAAAAGATGATTTTGCTCATTCAAAAACACTAATTTCACTCTTAAAAAATAGATTTCATTCTTATCAAAGCACTAATTTCACTCAATTCAAAGACTGATTACACTCATTTTAACAATATTTAACTAATTTCACTCATTTTTAAAAATTGGTTTCACTCATTCCAAATATTCATTTAAACTCTTTCAAGAAACAAATTTCAATTATTCCAGAAAACAAATTGCAGTCATTTCTGAAATGCATTAATGGTTTTTTTGAAAATGAGTGAAACAAGTTTTCTAAATGAGCTAAACTAACTTTTTTCGAACTAGGAGACATCAATTATTTAAACTAGTGAATATGTTTCCTGAATTGTGTGAAATTACTTTATTTAAATATTCAATCAATTTTTTTGAAATCAATTACATATGTTTCTTGAAATAGTAAAAATCAATTTCATATATTTGAGGTTGAGTGAAATACATTTTTTAAATGAGTGAAATGATTTTTAAAATGAGTCAGGTCATTTTTTAAATGAGTGAAACGATTTTTTAAATGAGTCAGATCATTTTTTAAATGAGTGGAACCAATTTTTTGAAATGTTTGAAACCAGTTTATTTAAATGCATAAAATCTAACTTTTGAAATGAGTTATTGCCAGTTTCTGTATTTAAATTAATGAGTTCCACACATTAAAACACTCACTCTCACATTTTAATCTTTTTTATTACCAAACATTGAAAATATAAGGTTCACACACTGAAAATAAGAAGCTTCAAAAAATTCTAATTTAGTTTCAAATTGAAAAAAAAAAATCAGTTTCACTCCTAAAAACCCAATTTCACTCACTAAAATTTAAAATAATTTGAAATATATCCAAGATTGGTCATGTTCTAACAATCTTGGCCCCGTGAGTTCCAATATATAAAATGTTTAAAATGTATTTTTCAAAAAAGATATGAAAATTAGCCAAGGTGGAACAAAGGGAGAGATTTGTTGGGTGAGAGAGGGGAGAGAACCGAGAGGGATGGAGCTCACCTAAGAATCGAAATGCTCCATGGAGTCTTCGCTAGTCTCGCCGTCGTTCCATGACACCATGGTGTTGGGGAACGCAGTAATTTCAAAATTTCCTACAATCATGCAAGATCTATCTAGGTGATGCAGAGCGGGAGAGTGTGTCCACGTACCCTCGTAGACCGAAAGCGGAAGCGTTAAGTAACGCGGTTGATATAGTCGAACATCTTCGCGATCCTACCGATCAAGTACCGAACGCACGGCACCTCCGCGATCTGCACACGTTCAGCTCGGTGACGTCCCTCGAACTCTTGACCCAGTTGAGGCCGAGGGAGAGTTTTGTCAGCACGACGGCGTGGTGACGGTGATGATGAAGTTACCGGCGCAGGGCTTCTCCTAAGCACTACGACGATATGGCCGAGGTGTAAAACTGTGGAGGGGGGCACCTCACACGGCTAAGAGATTGCATGTTCTGTCTTTGGGGTGCCCCCCAACCCCCGTATATAAAGGAGGGGAGGAGGAGGCCGGCCAACAAGGGGCGTGCCAGGGAGAGGGGAGTCCTACTAGGACTCCAGTCCTAATAGGATTCGGCGCCACCCTTTTTTCTTTCTACCGGAGGGGGAAAGGGGGAAGGAGAGGGAGTAGGAGAAGGAAAGGGGGTGGCGCCCCCTTCCCAAGTCCAATTCGGCATCCTCCCTTGTGGGGGGCGCACCAGCCCCTTGTGGGCTGGTTAGCCTCCCTCCTATGGCCCATAAGGCCCATATCTTTCCCCGGGGCTTCCGGTAACCTCCCGGTACTCCGGAAAAATGCCCGAATCACTCGGAACCATTCCGATGTCCGGATGCAACCTTCCAATATATGAATCTTTACCTCTCGACCATTTCGAGACTCCTCGTCATGTCCGTGATCTCATCCGGGACTCCGAAAAAACTTGGGTACATCAAATCACATAACTCATAATACAAATCGTCATCGAACGTTAAGCGTGCGGACACTACGGGTTCGAGAACTATGTAGACATAACCGAGACACATCTCCTATCAATAACCAATAGCGGAACCTGGATGCTCATATTGGCTCCTACATATTCTATGAAGATCTTTATCGGTCAAACCGCATAACAACATACGTTGTTCCCTTTGTCATCGGTATGTTACTTGCCCGAGATTCGATCGTCGGTATCATCATACCTAGTTCAATCTCGTTACCGGAAAGTCTCTTTACTCGTTCCGTAATACTTCATCCCGCAACTAACTCATTAGTCACATTGCTTGCAATGCTTATAGTGATGAGCATTACCGAGAGGGCCCAGAGATACCTCTCCGAAAAATGGAGTGACAAATCCTAACCTTGATCTATGCCAACCCAACAAATACCTTTGGAGACACCTGTAGAGCGTCTTTATAATCACCCATTTACGGTGTGACGTTTGATAGCACACAAAGTGTTCCTCCGGTATTCGGGAGTTACATAATCTCATAGTTTGAGGAACATGTATAAGTCATGAAGAAAGCAGTAGCAATGAAACTGTAACGATCATAATGCTAAGCTAACGAATGGGTCTTGTCCATCACGTCAATCTCCTAATGATGTGATCTTGTTCATCAAATGACAACACATGTCTATGGTCAGGAAACATAACCATCTTTGACAAACAAGCTAGTCAAGTAGAGGCATACTGGGGACATTCTGTTTTTGTCTATGTATTCACAGATGTACTAAGTTTCCAGTTAATACAATTCTAGCATGAATAATAAACATTTATCATGATATAAGGAAATAAATAATAACTTTATTATTGCCTCTAGGGCATATTTCCTCCAGTCTCCCACTTGCACTAGAGTCAATAATCTAGTTCACATCGCCATATGATTTAACACCAATAGTTCACATCAGCATGCAATTAACACCCATAGTTCACATCGCCATGTGACCTACACTCAAAGGGTTTACTAGAGTCTGTAATCTAGTTCACATCCCCATGTGATTAACACCCAAAGAGTACTAAGGTGTGATCATGTTTTGCTTGTGAGAGAAGTTTAGTCAACGGGTCTGCCACATTCAGATTCGTATGTATATTGCAAATTTCTATGTCTACAATGCTCTTCTTGGAGCTACTCTAGCTAATTGCTCCCACTTTCAATATGTATCCAGATTGAGACTTAGAGTCATCCGGATCAATGTCAAAGCTTGCATCGACGTAACCCTTTACGACGAACTTTTTGTCACCTCCATAACCGAGAAACATATCCTTATTCCACTAAGGATAATTTTGACCGCTGTCCGGTGATCCACTCCTGGATCACTATTGTACCCTCTTGCCAACCTCATGGTGAGGTACACAATAGATCTGGTACATAGCATAGCATACTTTATAGAACCTATGACTGAGGCATAGGAAATGACTTTTCATTCTCTTTCTATTTTATGCTGTTGTCGGGTTTTGAGTCTTACTCAACTTCACACCTTGCAACACAGGCAAGAACTCCTTCTTTGACTGTTCCATTTTGAACTACTTCAAAACTTTTCAAGGTATGTACTCATTGAAAAAAACTTTCTCAAGCATCTTGATCTATCTCTATAGATTTTGATGCTCAATATGTAAGCAGCTTCACCGAGGTTTTTCTTTGAAAAAACTCCTTTCTAACACTCCTTTATGCTTTCCAAAAAATTCTACATCATTTCCAATCAACAATATGTCCTTCACATATACTTATGAGAAAGATTGTAGTGCTCCCACTCACTTTCTTGTAAATATAGGCTTCACCGCAAGTCTGTATAAAACTATATGCTTTGATCAACTTATCAAAGCGTATATTCCAACTCCGAGATGCTTGCACCAGTCCATAGATGGATCACTGGAGCTTACACACTTTGTTAGCACCTTTAGGATTGACAAAACCTTCTTGTTGTATCATATACAACTTTTCTTTAGTAAATCCATTAAGGAATGCAGTTTTGACATCCATTTGCCAGATTTCATAAAATGTGGAAATTGCTAACATGATTCGGACAGACTTAAGCATCGATACGAGTGAGAAAATCTCATCGTAGTCAACACCTTGAACTTGTCGAAAAACCTTTTGCGACAATTCGAGCTTTGTAGATAGTAACGCTACCATCAGCGTCCGTATTCCTCTTGAAGATCCATTTATTCTCAATGGCTTGCCGATCATCGGGCAAGTCCATCAAACTCCATACTTTGTTCTCATACATGGATCCCATCTCACATTTCATGGCCTTAAGCCATTTTGCGGAATCTGGGCTCATCATCGCTTCCTCATAGTTTGTAGGTTCGTCATGGTCAAGTAACATGACCTCCAGAACAGGATACCGTACCACTCTGGTGCAGATCTTACTCTGGTTGACCTACGAGGTTTAGTAGTAACTTGATCTGAAGTTTCATGATCATCATCATTAGCTTCCTCACTAATTGGTGTAGGAATCACTGGAACTGATTTATGTGATGAACTACTTTCCAATAAGGGAGGAGGTACAATTACCTCATCAAGTTCTACTTTCCTCCCACTCACTTCTTTCGAGAGAAGCTCCTTCTCTAAAAAGGATCCATTTTCGCAACAAATATCTTGCCTTCGGATATGTGATAGAAGGTGTACCCTAGTTTCCTTTGGGTATCCTATGAAGGCACACTTCTCTGATTTGGGTTCGAGCTTATCAGGCTGAAACTTTTTCACATAAGCATCACAACCTTAAACTTTAAGAAACGAAGCTTAGGTTTCTTGCTAAACCACAGTTCATACTGTGTCGTCTCGACGGATTTAAATGGTGCCTTATTTAACGTGAATGCAGCTGTCTCTAATGCATAACCCCAAAATGATAGTGGTAAATCGGTAAGAGACATCATAGATCGCACCATATCTAATAAAGTACGGCTACGACGTTCCGACACACCATTATGATGTGGTGTTCCAGGTGGCATGACTTTGTGAAACTATTCCACATTGTTTTAATTGAAGGCCAAACTCGTAACTCAAATATTCGCCTCCGCGATCAGATCGTAGAAACTTTATTTTCTTGTTACGATGATTCTCCACTTTACTCTGAAATTCATTGAACTTTTCAAATGTTTCAGACTTGTGTTTCTTCAAGTAGATATACCCATATCTTCTTTGAATCATCTGTGAAGGTCAGAAAATAACGATAGTTGCCGCGAGCCTCAACACTCATCGGACTGCATACATCGGTATGTATTATTTCCAATAAGTCAGTGGCTCGCTCCATTGTTCTGGAGAACGGAGTCTTAGTCATCTTGCCCATGAGGCATGGTTCGCAAGCATCAAATGATTCATAATCAAGTGATTTCAAAAATCCATCCGCATGGAGTTGCTTCATGCGCTTTACACCAATATGACCTAAATGGCAGTGCCACAAGTATGTTGCACTATCATTATCAACTTTGCATCTTTTGGCATCAATATTATGAATATGTGTATCACTATGATCGAAATTCAATAAACCATTTATATTAAGTGTATGACCATAGAAGGTTTTATTCATGTAAATAGAACAACAATTATTCTTTGACTTAAATGAATAGCCGTATTGCAATAAACATGATCTAATCATATTCATGCTCAACGCAAAAACCAAATAACATTTATTTTAGGTTCAACACTAATCCCGAAGGTAAAGGGAGTGTGCGATGGTGATCTTATCAACCTTGGATTCACTTCCAACTCACATCATCACCTCGCCCTTAACTAGTCTTTGTTTATTTTGCAACTCCTGTTTCGAGTTACTACTCTTAGCAACTGAACAAGTATCAAATACCGAGGGGTTTCTATAAACACTAGTAAAGTACACATCAATAACATGTATATCAAATATATCTTTGTTCACTTTGCCATCCTTCTTATCCGCCAAGTATCTAGGGAAGTTCCACTTCCAATGACCATTTCCTTTGCAGTAGAAGCACTCAGTTTCAGGCTTGGGTCTAGCTTTGGGCTTCTTCATGGGAGTGGCAACTTGCTTGCCATTCTTCTTGAAATTCCCTTTCTTTCCCTTGCCCTTTTACTTGAAACTAGTGGTCTTGTCAACCATCAACATGTGATGCTTTTCTTGATTTCTACCTTTGCCGATTTCAGCATCGCGAAGAGCTCGGGAATTACTTTCGTCATCCCTTGCATATTATAGTTCATCACGAAGTTCTAGTAACTTGGTGATAATGTCTAGAGAACTTTGTCAATTACTATCTTATCTGGAAGATTAACTCCCACTTGATTCAAGCAATTGTAGTGCCCAGACAATCTGATCACATGCTCACTAGCTGAGCTATTCTCCTCCATCTTGTAGGCAAAGTACTTTGTCAGAGGTCTCATACCACCTAACACGGGCATGAGTCTGAAATACCAATTTCAACTCTTGGAACATCTCATATGCTCTATGTCATTCAAAACATTTTTGAAGTCTCGGTTCTAAGCCGTAAAGCATGGTGCACTTAACTATCAAGTAGTCATCATACCGAGCTTGTCAAACGTTCATAACGTCTGCATCTGCTCCTGCAATAGTTTTGTCACCTAGCGGTGCATCAAGGACATAATACTTCTTTGCAGCAATGAGGATAATCCTCAGATCATGGAGCAAGTCCGCATCATTGCTACTAACATCTTTCAACTTATTTCTCTCTAGGAACATATCAAAAAATAAACGGGGAACTACATCGCGAGCTATTGATCTACAACATAGATATGCAAATACTATCAGGACTAAGTTCATGATAAATTAAAGTTCAATTAATCATATTACTTAAGAACTCCCACTTAGATAGACATCCCTCTAATCATCTAAGTGATCACGTGATCCAAATTAACTAAACCATGTCCGATCATCACGTGAGATGGAGTAGTTTTCATGGTGAACATCACTATGTTGATCATATCTACTATATGATTCACGCTCGACCTTTCGGTCTCAGTGTTCCGAGGCCATATCTGCATATGCTAGGCTCGTCAAGTTTAACCCGAGTATTCTGCGTGTGCAAAACTGGCTTGCACCTATTGTATGTGAACGTAGAGCTTATCACACCCGATCATCACGGGGTGTCTCGGCACGACGAACTATCGCAACGGTGCATACTCAGGGAGAACACTTATACCTTGAAATTTAGTGAGAGATCATCTTATAATGCTACCGTCGTACTAAGCAAAAATCTGATGCATAAAGGATAAACATCACATGCAATCAATATAAGTGATATGATATGGCCATCATCATCTTGTGCCTTTGATCTCCATATCCAAAGCACCGTCATGATCACCATCGTCACCGGCTTGACACCTTGATCTCCATCGAAGCATCGTTGTCGTCTCGCCAACTATTGCTTCTACGACTATCGCTACCGCTTAGTGATAAAGTAAAGCAATTACATGGCGATTGCATTTCATACAATAAAGCGAGAACCATAAGGCTCCTGCCAGTTGCCGATAACTTTTACTCCCTCCGTTCCTAAATATAAGTCTTTTTAGAGATTCCACTATGAACCACATACGGATGTATATAGATGCATTATAAGTTTAGATTCATTCATTTTGCTCCGTATGTAGTCCATCTAGGGGAATCTCTACAAAGACTTATATTTAGGAATGGAGGGAATACAAAACATGATCATCTCATACAACAATTTATATATCATCACGTCTTGACCATATCATATCACAGCAAGCCCTGCAAAAACAAGTTAGACGTCCTCTACTTCGTTGTTGCAAGTTTTACGTGGCTGCTATGGGCTTAGCAAGAACCGTTCTTACCTACGCATCAAGACCACAACGATTTTTCGTCAAGTGTGTTGTTTTAACCTTCAACAAGGACCGGGCGTAGTCACACTCGATTCAACTAAAGTTGGAGAAACAGACACCCACTAGCCACCTGTGTGCGAAGCACGTCGGTGGAACCAGTCTCATGAACGCGGTCATGTAATGTCGGTCTGGGCCGCTTCATCCAACAATACCGCCGAGTCAAAGTATGACATGCTGGTAAGCAGTATGACTATTATCGCCCACAACTCTTTGTGTTCTACTCATGCATACAACATCTACGCATAGACCTGGCTCGGATGCCACTGTTGGGGAACGCAGTAATTTCAAAATTTCCTACGATCATGCAAGATCTATCTAGGTGATGCATAGCAACGAGCGGGAGAGTGTGTCCACGTACCCTCATAGACCGAAAGCGGAAGCATTAAGTAACGCGGTTGATGTAGTCGAACGTCTTCGCGATCCAACCGATCAAGTACCGAACGCACGGCACCTCCGCGATCTGCACACGTTCAGCTCGGTGATGTCCCTCGAACTCTTGATCCAGCTGAGGCCGAGGGAGAGTTTCGTCAGCATGACGGCGTGGTGACGGTGATGATGAAGTTACCGGCGCAGGGCTTCGCCTAAGCACTACAACGATATGACCGAGGTGTAAAACTGTGGAGGGGGGCACCGCACACAGCTAAGAGGTTGTCTGTTGTGTCTTTGGGGTGCCCCTGCCCCCGTATATAAAGGAGGGGAGGAGGAGGCCGACCAACAAGGGGCGTGCCAGGGAGAGGGGAGTCCTACTAGGACTCCAGTCCTAGTAGGATTCGGCCCCACCCTTTTTTCCTTCTACCGGAGGGGGAAAAGGGGAAGGAGAGGGAGTAGGGGAAGGAAAGGGGGTGGCGCCCCCTTCCCAAGTCCAATTCGGCCTCCTCCCTTGTTGGGGGCGCACCAGCCCCTTGTGGGCTGGTTAGCCGCCCTCCTATGGCCCATAAGGCCCATATCTTTCCCCGGGGGGTTCCGGTAACTCCCGGTACTCCAGAAAAATGCCCGAATCACTCGGAACCATTCCGATGTCCGAATGCAACCTTCCAATATATGAATCTTTACCTACCGACCATTTCGAGACTCCTCGTCATGTCCGTGATCTCATCCAGGACTCCGAAAAAACTTGGGTACATCAAATCACATAACTCATAATACAAATCGTCATCGAACGTTAACCGTGCGGACCCTACGGGTTCGAGAACTATGTAGACATGACCGAGACACATCTCCTGTCAATAACCAATAGCGGAACCTGGATGCTCATATTGGCTCCTACATATTCTACGAAGATCTTTATCGGTCAAACCGCATAACAACATACATTGTTCCCTTTGTCATCAGTATGTTACTTGCCCGAGATTCGATCGTCGGTATCATCATACCTAGTTCAATCTCGTTACCGGCAAGTCTCTTTACTCGTTCCGTAATACTTCATCCCGCAACTAACTCATTAGTCACATTGCTTGCAAGGCTTATAGTGATGAGCATTATCGAGAGGGCCCAGAGATACCTCTCCGAAACATGGAGTGACAAATCCTAATCTTGATCTATGTCAACCCAACAAATACCTTCGGAGACACCTGCAGAGCGTCTTTATAATCACCCATTTACGTTGTGACGTTTGATAGCACACAAAGTGTTCCTCCGGTATTCGGGAGTTACATAATCTCATAGTCTGAGGAACATGTATAAGTCATGAAGAAAGCAGTAGCAATGAAACTGTAACGATCATAATGCTAAGCTAACGAATGGGTCTTGTCCACCACATCATTCTCCTAATGATGCGATCTTGTTCATCAAATGACAACACATGTGTATGGTCAGGAAACATAACCATCTTTGACAAAGAAGCTAGTCAAGTAGATGCATACTAGGGACATTCTGTTTTTGTCTATGTATTCAGAGATGTACTAAGTTTCCGGTTAATACAATTCTAGCATGAATAATAAACATTTATCATGATATAAGGAAATGAATAATAACTTTATTATTGCCTCTAAGGCATATTTCCTTCACATGGCTCCTGCAGGTGGGCGACGACGAGGCAGGGGCATCGGAGCAGCGCGAAGGGAGGGAGAATGAGATGAGAGCAGAGTGAGCGACGGGCATGACGAGCGAGGAGACTGTGGACCGACTGGCTGGTCAAACCCTCCCGACCGAGCCGCTACCACCATGGCTGTTGACAGCCGTTTCGCCCACGCCATCGGCTGTTGTGTAAGAGCGTCTCTAGAAGACCCCGTATAATGCCGACCCGCAAAATGCGTTTATAGTTCGCGGAAAAATGGCTTTGCGGGCTAGCGTGGGCTTTTTAAGGGTCCGGTTTGCGGGGTCCCCTCGGCCACCACCAGCACCGGCCCGTAAATCAGCAATTTGTTCAATTTCGGGCATGAAAACACATTTCTTTGCTTCTTTATTTTCTTCAAGTGCATTGGATACATAATAATTCACCAAATCTTTCCTAGAATAGTAAGACCAAAGAAAACAAGAACCACAATTAAGCATTTTAGAATATATCCAACTTTCATAACTGCTCCCACTAGTTGGACCAACATCTTCTCCATGCCTTCATTGTTGATCTGTGGATTCTTGATTTTGCATTCTTCATTCTTCTTCTTTGATTCTAAAGTAGATGTTGCTCCCCCTCTAGTTTCTTCTCTAATTGCACATGCAGCCGCATCATTAGTTTCAATTCTACCAACGAGTTCACGAACATCTATTAAGTTTCTTCCTATCAATGAATTGATGCATTCTTATTCCCAATACCAAAATGGGCATCCACCTTCCTACACACATGACCATCTCAATAAGCTACCGAAATTGAACCGAATAGGTTGACAAAGCCGAATGAAAACAAGAACATACCCCGTCGTCTTTGCATTTGAAGAATATCCATCCGGGGTGTTGCGCATGCTAGATGTTAGCCGCATCACTGTCTGTGTGCAGTCATCACACTATATGAGCGGCATCGACGAGCCGGCAAGACGCTGCGCGAGCGCCGAGCCTCGGCGTCGGCCGACCAAGTCCTTGCTGGCAAACCAACGATGGCGGCTAGAGGACGAACCGGTACCTGCATGCAGCGTTGGGCCTTTTGTCCGGGCTGTGCGAGGTGCTCCCCGACCAATCCATGGCTTGGCGCAGCCGTCGGTGGCCGGAAACGCCAAATCCGGCGGCCGCGACAAACAGCCGCCGATCTGCAACTTTCCAGCCTGCCGAGGCAGGAGGAAGTGGTCGAGAACAATTCGGGCGTGTGGCGGCCCGTTGGCGTGATCCTGGCGGCTGGTATGGCCGGAATCGTAGGCGGCTGTGGGCGGAGAAAAGCGCAGACTGAAATGTCCCCCCCCCCCTCCCCGCCAACTGCTCCCGCTATATATAGGGCACCAACGGGCGAGGGGGAGAACCTGCGTTTTTGGGGGTTGGGGTGGGAATTTTGCCGCGCCCCGAAAAAGCATTTACGGGTCCGACGCGTTTGCGGGGTCTGATCGGGCAGCTTTTTTCGTGCGAACCCATATTTTGGCGGTTATTTTACGGGTCGAAACATTATACGGGGTCTGCTAGAGATGCTCTAACATGGGATCTTTGCAGCGTCAAATCATGGTTCAAAAAGAATGTTAGTGTTTTTTGTCACTGTCACGTGCTATGTTCGGTGCAAAGTGTCTTCCAAACGTATTGTGGTGGTTTTTTTGCTAATGATGTTTGCATTGTTATGGTTTTATGAATTTGACTCACAATCGCCTATATACTGTGAGAGGCACTAACTGCCAACATAGCTCCCTCCAACTTCCCTAAAAAAAAGCTCCCTCCAACTAACTTGCGATGTTGAGGGATCTATGCCGGTCTGCATGAATAATCCATCGGCCGGAAGCCTCAGTATCTAAACTTTTGGACCACGCGAAAGAGTATCGTTGCAATATTTCGTACTCCCTCTGTAAAGAAATACTTCCTCTGTTTTAAAATATAAGAATGCTTTTCACATTATACTAGTGTGAAAAACGTTTTTATATTTTAGGACAGGGAGTATAAGACTGTTTAGATCGATACTACTAATAAGGACTTGGTTAAAACGTCCACTCTAGCAACAGCTAGCAGACATATCAAATTCTTAATCATACAATTAGTATTACTTAGGGTTAACTACAATCATCACATCAGCTATCTCAGCAATGTCAACGCTGCTAGTAGTAGTAGCTATCGTCCATGCACATAGCTTGCCGGAACCAAGGCACGGAACCTGGCCAGTAGCCAATGCAGGCGGCACATGCAGTCGTGGTTGCCGGAGAGTACGCGCAATTTGTCGGCGGTTTAACTATCAACGCTAGCGCTAGGGTTAAATTAGTAATTTGCAGGCTACGATCGCTAAGCTAGCTGGTGAAGGGTCAGTCGGCAGTCACCAGCAACTGATAAGCCCTCGTGGTCCGGCAACTACTAGCTAGTACTCCGTCAGTACATATACTGTACGAACCTAAGACACAATTATAGTATATCAGTGGTCAGTGGAGATCGAGCAGCTTTTGCGAAATGAATCAAGTTGATCTGCTGGTGTTTAAATAAACATCTTGACGGGGACACATCACAGGTACGCGCCAACCTAACCTGAGCGCACAACGTACGGTTGCGTGGCTGTTGGCACGTGCTGATCGGGCATGCATGTGATCTGTTTGTGTGTAGCTTTGTGGTGCTTGTGGATTTTGGACGCGAGCGAGCAGTAGCACCTTTCTGTTTAGGGTTTGGAGCAGGTATTGCGATTCGAAGAACGAAAAAGGAAGGATGGTTGACTAACGGATGCGCGAGTAGAGAGCACATGCTTCCAGTGTCGACGTCCTGAACACGGCGACATATGGTCTGGACAACCTCGCCGATGATATTTTCACCGGCATCCGAGCCAAGAGTTATTATCGGCTGACGCAAAACGAGAATGCAAGGAAGTATGCTGGACTTGTACGCTAGGCCAACCTAATGTAATGGCACTGGAGGGGATCTCCAACACTGATCCGCAAACCAGACACCGCATCCATCTATGGACAGGAGGACAGTCCACGGACACGGATACAGGAGCCAACCATCCAAAGCTAGCCGCATATATTTTAAACCGAATTTCAACTAACCGAATGAATTACATGCAAACTGGATGATTTTCATATAAACTGGGCTTACATTTCGACATATTTTAACTAAACTATATTGGACTACGGTAAAACTAGTCTATAGCCGGCCGCGGCGGATCTTCATTCTCGCGACATGACTTTCCAATGTCCGGCAACCCCTCGTCGGCACTACCGGGTGCCCAGGAGGGATATGCTTCAGTGGGAGGGGAAGACTAGCCTCCTCCTCCCCGAAGCACGGATCAGGGTCGGTTTTTGGGCGGGCGAAGACGGTCATCGTGGTCTACGCCCCCACTCACCGAGCAAGTCACCGGCTGTGTCACCCGGTGACGTGGTGGCGCTGGCCTTCATGGAACCAAAGCGGTGGCGGCCTCCCATGGTCTAGTTTTCCACGCTATTCTCGGTGGCCGCCGGACATGTCGGCCTCCACGGACATCGCTTCTTTCCCGACCTGCCTGGCGTATTGCCGCCATTGCTCGCGGAGGATTTGCTGGGAGACAGTGTTGGCCAGCCTGGACATGCAAGGAGGGGCTGGCGATGCCGGTGGCGCTGGATCCGGAATCTTTGTCGACAAGCCTACCTGTATCGGGTTAGCTCGTTGGGCAACCCAGGCCGCTGCAATGCCAGAGGCCATGGCGGATGTTGTACATGGATGCCCAGGCCGCTGCAATGCCAGAGGCCATGGCGGATGTTGTACATGGAGGAGATGGTGAGCGGAGGTGAGTTGTGGTTCTTGCCCGACGTCTGGCCATGTTTTATATAGCGGCTGGTGCGAGGAGCCAGCCGAAGTGGTGTTTAATGTCGGCCGTCACAAAAATGGGCGTGTGGTGCTCGGGGCGCTGGAGTAGGTTCCTCTACACACACACACCGGTTTAATGGAGGTAGGCGGGCAGACGGATGTCGTTTCAATGTGGAGAGAAGGTGTGCACTCTAGACAGTGCTCTCGGTCGGCGAGCCGCTTCAATGTCGGCTCCAGTGAGCGGTCGCGTCCACTCTTGGCCGACATGAATGCGGGCGGCTAACTTCAGGAGGGAAAGCGTGCGGGCGCGTTAGAGGTGTTTTGGTGGGGCCAAGTTTGTGAAACGCGGGTGTGGCAGTGGTCTTAACGCGCACAAGGGCCCTCAATTTGTTTTCGGTTTGCGGGAAAAATCACGTCCGGACCGGTCGGCGGACCGATAGAACCTCGTGTTGAGTGGCAAAACATGTTCAGATCGCACGATCTGAACGGTTGCGTGTGGTTTGAGGGTCTGCTTTGGAGATTCCCCACACAATGTACCAAGACGTTTGCTCGTTTGAATTTTTTTATCCTGAATGCATGCAGAATTGCTTGTGAACCAACAAAATGGAGAGTGACAGCTTGGATAAATATTGGGGCTGTGTACATGCGCAGTAAAGTGTAAATAAATGTTTTTTCACGAAAGTATATAAATGTTTTCCATGAGAGGTGAATGAGATGTGATTTTCTGACCCTTGTACACAACAAGTGATTTTATTTCGTTCCCTACTATTGTGGTACATGGAAAGATAGACGGGAGCGTTGGAGTAAAATGCACAAAATCACCATAATAGTGATGTGATTAGCAGAAAACCATCACTTTACAAAATGTTGCACTTTCCACCACGTCGAAAAAGTGTCAGTGGCAAACTACAATGAACCATTTTTTGAACAAAATTGACGTGGAAAAGCACGCGCGGGGACGACATGATGCCTAACGGTCATTAACGGCAGCCTGACTGGCGCGATCGGGATGCGTTTCCCTACACGAAAACAGTGGGCGACGCGAAGTCATTTAGCTCACTCTCTCTCCCAACTCGCTCCTCACTCAAGCTCACGCACCTCTCCACCACTCTCGCCTTTGCGCCGGGACCAGTCAACCTCACCGCTGGCTCGCAATGTCTTCCTGGAAAGACGGGGAGGAGAGCAGCGAGGAGGACTTGAGCTACGCCGGCATGGGCATGGATCTGTGGGTAAGATCCCCCACTGGTTTGGTTTTATGTTAGGGTTATGGTTTGGGTTTGGGTTTGGGGATTTTCCATTTCATATATGATTAAGCTACGTTGATGCTTCTTGTCAAAGCAGGAAAACCTGGAGACCACCATTGATGCTTCCTAGTGTGGCTCGCCAGCTGATCCGGCCATCAAATGCAAGCTTCACCACCAGCTTAGAGCCAAAAGATATGTTGCACTTGATGGCATAGACACTGGGAGGAGATTTTATGGTTGTGGTAAGTGGCTAATTTGTCATTGCCTTCCTGTTTAAGCACATTGGTGTGTAACTGAATTAGCTTAATATCAGTGTTTACTAATCTTTGTAATGTTAATTGAATTTAGTATTGTACTGAATCTTGTGTTGCTGACTTGCAAAGTAGTTAACTGAATTTAGTATTGTACTGAATCTTGTAGTTACTGACTTGCAAAGTAGTTAACTGAATTTAGCATTGTACTGAATCTTGGAGTTGCCAACTTGCAAAGTAGTTACGAACCAACAGGAGACTCACGCAACAAATGTCAACAGTGCCTGCACGCGCGCACAACAAATACTTGCACCCAACACGGGCAAGAGGGTTGTCAATCCCCTTGTACTCGTTATTTGCAAGGATTAATTCTGGTAGTGATGGATAGATAAATTGCAAAGTAAAATAAAAGATAATAAATTGCAGCAAGTATTTTTTTAGGGTTTTAGTAAATATAAATAAAATGGACCTGGGGGGCATAGCGTTCACTAGAGGCATCTCTCTCATAAGCATAGCACTGTGGGTAGACAAATTACTGTTGGGCAAATGATAGAAAAGCGCATAGTTATGACATTATTCATGGCATGAACAATAAATAGGCATTACGTCTGAGACAAGTAGACCGACATCCATCTCCATCTAGTACTATTACTCCACCCCTCGACCGCTATCCATCATGCATTTTAAGATATTAAGTTCATAACAAACAGAGTAATGCTTGGAGCATGATGACATAATCTAGACAAAGCAAGACCACATAACATGTTCGAGCCTATCGTTGTACCCTTAGTAGCAACAATGCAAATATGTGCCTCGCTACTCCTGCTGTCATAGAGTGAGGAAACTGCAAGATTGAACCTACTACCAAGCACCTCTCCCGCTAAAGATAAACCAATCTAATTGGTGAAACTAGACAATTATATCAGAGAGAAATACAAGGCTATAAAATCCCACATAATAAAGTTAAGAAAAGACTCAGTTACTTACAATGAATAATAAGATTATAAACCCACAATTCATTGGATCCCAACAAACACACACGAAAGGATTACATCGAATCGATCTCAGAAGAGAACATTATATGATGATCAAAAAGAGAGTGAGAGCCATCTAGCTATTGTTATGGACTCGTAGGTCCTATGGGAACTACTCACACATCATTGGATAGGCGGCAAGGTTGATGTAGAAGCCCTCCATGGTGGATTCCCCCTCCGGCAGAGTACCGGGAGAGGCCTCCGGATGGGATCGCAGAAGAAGAGAGGCTTGCGGAGGCGGAAGAATTTTTCGGGTCCTCTCTTGGGAGTTTCTGAATATTTAGGAATTTATAAGGCAAGAATAAGGGTAACCAGAGCCACAGGGGGCCCACAAGGGGGCAGGGCGCCGCCCCTCCTTGTCGTCTTCTCGTTTGTCGTCTGGACTTCCCCCCAAGCTTCTAGGGTCTCTTTTGGTCTAGAAAAAATCGTCAAAAAGTTTTGTCGTGTTTGGAATCCGTTTGGTATGGATTTTCAGTAAAACCTAAAAGAAGCAGAAAACAACAACTAGCACTGGGCACTGAGTTAATAGGTTAGTCCCCAAAAATGGTATAAAATAGTGTATAAAGCATACAAGATTGATAATATAATAGCATGAAACAATCAAAAATTATGTGCTATTCCCTTTGCTTCGCGGTACTTTTCAAAAATCGAGGTGAGATGTATCGGTATCCTCTTGAGTCATACACATGCTCACTATAGTGATCTCCTCGTTATCAATTTTTTTTCTTCTTTTTCGTTGACATGTTCTGGCATCCCCATGACACAGTCACTTGTGTCTGGCCAGACAATGATGAATGTCCTCACACTGGGAGAGCCCGAAGAATATCTCTCTATCCAGTTCATCGGAAAGTTTGACACGGGACTAGATAGCTCGAAAGTGGGATTTGCTCCTCCGACGATGGAGGGATATTCTCAAGGCCCTCTCGGTGTGATGGCATCAATCATCATCTGACTAGACAAATGTGACTTCATCATGGGGATGTCGGAACACAATAATGAGAAAGAAGAACAAAACCAGTGATGAGGATTTCGGTATAGTGAGCATCGTGATGACTCAGGAGGATACCGATGCATCCCGGGTTTTGTGAAGTATCACGAAGCAAAGGGAACAACACGTGATAAGGTTCACTTGAATATCATTCGTGTACTCACATGGACCAATATGGATGTCCACAGTCCCGTTGTCGGTCATTGAACGAACGGTTTCGTCCATGTCTGTGAGTTACCGAACCTACGGGGTCACAAGCTTAATGCAATCACAATCTGCTGAGTGTTAGTAGGACATGAGTCATTATAATATATTTGTGGAATTATTTCATGAATATTCGGAATAGTTCCGAGAGGATCCAGAAGCGTTTCGGGGTCACCGAAATGGTTTCGGTGAGTATCGGGTAATACCGGGCATTACCAATAAACTATATATAGATGGAAAAAGTTTCCATATATATATATAATGGTTTACAAGTATTTAGAATATTTTATATTTAATTTAAATATCAACGGGCCTAAAAAGGCCAAGAGGTGGAAGGCAACTTGGCCAAGAAGGGCCAAGTGGGAAAGTGCCTCCTTCCTTGAATTGAACAAGGGGGAGGAATCCTCCTCGCCCTCCTAGGCCGGAACCCCAAGGGGGAAACTTTCCCCCTTGGTGGCTGCCCTCTCCTTCCCCTTCAACCTATATGTACATGAGGATTTTGCGCTTTTGAACATACAAGTTTTGGAGCCTCCTCTAGTTCTTCTAGTTCTTCTAGTTCTTCTAGTTCTAGTTGGTCCTAGTTGACTAACTAGAGCTAGGATAATCCTCTTGTCCTCATAATTAGAAGCTCAGTGTGGTTCTAATCTCCTCCCTCTAATTCTCCGCTCACGATTAGCTCGGACGGCGAAGTGTTGCCGGATCATGAAGGTTGCATGCTTGCAACCAAGTAGAAAGGATGTGCTTTCAGTCTTCAGTTCGAGGGACTGTTCGTGGGTGCTACGAGGGATCGTTCATCGACGATTCGAGGGACTCCAAGTACGATCTACGCCGACACGTTCTTATTTCGTGGAAACTTGGTGATGGTTACGATCATGATCCCAACCTGTTATGCATCTTCATATTGATATTGGGTGATCGTAGGTGCGGTTTTTTTGTTTTCTACTACGTTTCCCAACACTTATTAAACCTCAGTCTTCCTCTGTGTCTGATGGAAATAGTTTGTTCCAAAAATATGCTTTGAGTGTTAGCAATCATGGAAAACTATATGATAGTTGAGTATGTGGAATTTGCTAAATCAAAGCTCTTACATAGACCCTTCCTAAAAATAAGATGAATCGTAATTGTTTGATGACTGAAAACATAGTTTGTTAAGGTTCAAGAGAGTTTGTGATATATACTTTAACATGTGAATAGTTTGCTACTTGATCATTATAAGTTTTATGACAAATGAGTTGTTGTTTATGATATATTGATGCTAGAAAAAGTGATTACAATTACCATTGATCATACTTATGTACTATTCTAGCATTCACACTCTCTAAATTATTTCTTTTATCATTTACCTACTCGAGGACGAGTAGGAATTAAGCTTGAGGATGCTGATACGTCTTCAACGTATCTATAATTTATGAAGTATTCATGCTATATTTACATTAATTCTACATGGTTTTGGTGCACTTTTATATGATTTTTATGGACTAACCTATTAACTTAGTGCCAAGTGCCAGTTCCTTTTCTTTGCCTATTTCTTTGTTTCACAAAAAAACCATACCAAACAAAGTTCAAACACGATAAAAATTTACGGTGATTTTTTTTGGAACATAAGAGACCCTTGAAGCTTTGAGGACCAAAAGACCCACGAGGACGCCACAAGCTCACATGGCGCGCCCCAAGGGGCAGGGCTGGCACCTGAACTTGTGGGGCCCTCGTAACTCCTTTTGGCGTGATTTCAACGCTGAAAATTCTTATAAATCCAGAAACCCCCGAAAGTTAACCTTGATGAGTTTTTCCGCCACCTCAAGCCTCTGTTCCAATGCGATCTATCTGGAGCCCTGTTCTGGCACCCTGCCGGAGGGGGAAGCCATCATCGAAGGCCATCTTAATCATCCCCGCTGCCTCCATGACGAGGAGGGAGTAGTTCACCCCCGGGGCTGAGGGCATGTACCAATACATATGTGTATGATCTCTCTCTCTCTCTCTCTCTCTCTCTCTCTCGTGATCTTGATAGGACACGATCTTGATGTACCATGAGCTTTAATATTCTGACATCACACCATGCTTTTTTGGATGTTGCATCATACACAGTTTGATCAAATGGTGTGTGATAGATGTGTCGTCTTAGGCCCAATTTGCAGTAGTGAATCATAACTATGGTCAAGCTGGCCGACTAAAAACAAAGCGCTACATGGGAGGCAACCATGTGAATAAGGTAGATATAAAAGTAAGTGTGTTTTTGTTGTTTCAATAGAGTGTTGAAGTTTTTGTTTGAATCGAAAAGAAGAGAAAAAGAGTCGCTACTAATGTTGTTCATAATGAAAAGTTGCTATGTTTTGTGCATACATTGAAAGTCTGGATATTTTTCCTATTACATATGTTGAAACTAACCTCTCAGCTGTTAGAAGAAAATCCCGAATAAAAGGTAACTTTTCAGGCAATTTAGAGGTTTAGACGGCACATGGTATGACCTAGATGTATCGGCAGTCATACCGCATGAGAAGAGGAAAGCCCACAGAGTCTAGCACAACCGACGGTGTTTAGTACAAGCATGGTTACTCATACTGTTGGTCGTAACTCGCTAGGTCCAACCAAACAAAAAGTTCGATTTTCCAAGACGGTGTCGGGTACAAGCGCGGTTGCTCGTAGTGTTGGCCGTACAAGGTGCACAGGCAGAAGCAACAAAAGGTCTCATTTTTCTGAGACTATGTTTACGAGCGCATTTTCTCACACTGATGCTCGTACCAGGTATGCATAGAGATGGTCAATTGCCCAGGACATTTGACGGCGTCTGGTAAGAGTGCAAGCGCTCGTACCATCAGTTGTACCGCGTGCTGTGAAAGCCAATAACGCCCAAGGAGGAGGTAAATCTTCCCCATCTCTCTTCTAACACTTTCTTCTTCCTCCCAAACCTCTCCAAACCCTACGAAACCTTCATAGGATCTCCTTCCCTACTCGTTTGTAGTTCGAATCTTTCCGCGTGAACGATCTACACTTTGCTTCTCCTTCGATCCCCAATTTATTTTCCACGAATCCGTCTCTGTGTGACTGGCATTGCTATGTTTAGGTTATACGTACTTTTGATGCAATTTTTCATATGAGCACAAATTTGTTGATGTTTTTAGAAGATTTTGATCTTGTATTTTACATAGGTCCACTTGTGAACCATTTTATTGTGCTAAAAACTTATTTTGTTTAGATGTTTATGAGAAGGTCCACTCGCACCGCTTGTGGTGAAGCCGTCAATGCACCCGATGAAGTTGCATGTAGGCAACTTGTTTACTCTCAAGGGATCAACTTTGTCGGTCTTGAGGCGAAGAGGGGATACCAGTGCTTCACGAGAGGAAGATGAAAACAACCAAGTGGGAGTGTCCGTCCATGATAGCCATGCTTTGTTGATTGACGCTTGTTTGCACTAACGCTGGTTTGCACTTATGCACTAATGCTGGTTTGCAGCATTTTGTTTTTCAGAACTTTGCGACGTATTGTTGATTGATGCTTGTGTTTCTTAGCACTCTTTCGCACAATGTTGGGTTGAACCCCGGAGAAGAAGATGATCAGTCACTTTCCGTCTCATGTACCAAAATTTCAACATCTCTCTCACGGAGTGGTGAAACCACTTGGCTTCCCCAACAACGATGAACACTACCGCTACACCTACGATAGGCTCGAACCTCGCCCACTTTCATTATTCGGTCAAATTATTTGCCAAGTTGCATTGAGCATCCTACTATATGTTATCACTAACTCATTGCATGTACGAGGAGAAGTTTCAAAGGTTAATGAAGAAAACATCTAGATTCTTGGGAAGGTCGTGAACCCTGGCATCAGCTACTCACCCAACTTGGGCATGATACTTTTGCTTCACCTTGCATACCAAGTAAACTATGCACAAGGATATATCGCTTGCGGCGAAGTGTTTACTATTTAGCCAACTCCCTTGGCTTGAAATTCACCAACCTATGCTAGCTCGTAGGTAACACCTTTATCAATACTCGTGTTCTTTTGAGTGCCGGGCTCGCAATATCCCTCATGGTCGTCACTTCATTTGAATTACTAGAGTGGTACACTTGTTCCCTACTCCCATGACTAATCGTTTCTCGATAGAGGAAAAAAATTGCATTAGGTGCCACAGGAAGAAGATGTAGAAAGAGGCTCGAACCAGATGAGGTGAGCGAAGACAAACTTGCTACTGACTAAGAGTAGGAGGAGACCAATATGATGTACCAAAGGATGTGCCCTACATGTACAACCTTGAAGCCTCCATCAACAACACGAGCAACCTTGCCAATTCTCTTCGAGACACTTTCGGTACATGGGGAACAACTTCTCCGAGTGGAGTCAAGGACAGGCTCCGAACTCCCAGCCGTCACAATCATCTCGTTTGTTTGGCGTTGCAAAAGCTTAAGCTTTGGGAAGTTACTTCCACGTCTACATCAAGATGTGGCGGTATTTATTTGAATAAGTTGTAATAAGGTTGTACATTAACTCGGCGAGAGCTTCAAACACTCGTGTTGGCTTGTTCTGACACTTTCCTTTTATTTGATCTTGTTTTTCATTTTGTATTTTCTTTATTCGTCGGTTGCATTCATTGGAACTTAGCTTTCAAAACTCAAGACGATTGAATAATTTTTTCGATTTACTATTTTAAAATTTGCACATCTTTTTCAAATTAAAGAACATATTTTGATTTCACAAACAATTTTCAAAATTCATGAACATTTCTTAAAGTTTTGAACATTTTCAAAATCAACAACAATTTTCGATTTCACAATGTTTTTTCCAATTTAACAGAAATATTTTTATTTTTTATTTTTTTAAATTCACAACCACTGTTTGAATATGTAAAATTTCTCAGATTAGAGATCATTTTTCTCAAGTTAAAAACAGTTTTTCAATTCGTGAACATTTCCTTGAAATTGGAACATTTTTTTTATGTTTGAACTTTATCTTAATTCCTGAACATTTGTTAAATTTAAAATATTTTAAATTGCAAGAAAATTTTCCATCTAATTTAGCATTTTCAAATTCATGGTTATATTTTAAATTTGTGAACATTTTTTGGATTCACGGACTGTTTTATTAAATTATCAGAAAAATTATAATTTACTGAACTTTTTTACAAAATCGTGCTTTTTCTAAAAAAATTGATTTAAAAAAATCAAATTGTTTTCAATTTTATTTCCTAATAAAAATAAACATAATTAAAAACGAAATACAAAAGTAGTGACAAAATAGGTCACGCACAGCAGGGTCCATGTTTGTTTGTTCCGCACTGTGGAAAACTTTAGTTGTGGCACGATGCAGCAAATAGGGGTCACGGCTATGTGCCGCTCGAAAAATGTTTTTGATGTATAAGAAAAATGAACACTGTGAATCAAAAAGTAAAAAGTGTTAATCATGTATATGACAATGTTCTGACAAAATATTTGTGTAATTCAAAAAAAATGATTCTATATATTAAAAAATGCAACATTTAATAAAATATTCATGAGTTTCAAAAACATGTTTGAGACATTTCTCGGAAAAAGGTTTGTACAATGTTAATCTTGCATTTAAAAAATGTTAAAAATGTATAGAAAAATGTCTCGGTTGTATACAAAAAACATATAAGTGAGAATGTAAAAAATAAAAAATTATAACCGGTATTTTAATCATATGAAAAAAAATCACACATATGTAAGAAAAATGTTTGTCATATTTACGAAAAGTTCGAAAAATATATAATGTCACACATTTCAATACAAATGTACATGACATTTAAAACAATGTGTATACAAATGTAAAAATACATGTAATTCCATAAAAATGCTTTTACATTCAAAAAATGGACGTCAAATTTAAAAAAATATTCATAAGTTTCAAAAAAAATGTGACACTTAAAATAATATCTCTACAACGTAATAAAAATGTTAACAAATCGCAAGAAAATTATAATAAAAATTCAACATCTATTTTAATAGATATTTACCACGTACGTGAAAAAAGTAAATTGGAAACAGGTTTTGTAAAATAATAATTTAATATGTATTAGAAAACTGTTAAATGGTTATAAGTTTGGAAAACAAATATATACAAAAAATATGCAAGCTGTATAAAAAAAAGAAGAACGAAAAAAGAGAAAAGAAACGGAGTGAGCAAACTCTACTGCGATCACGCCAGAACATAACAAACCTAGGCGCGCAAGAAAGTGGGCCGGCCAGCTTTTACTATCGCCCGTTAGCTATTCCTATATTAGAAAGTTACTTGCAAAATGGCCCGTGTGTTGCAATGGCAAAATAAATTCATAATCGCCAATGGCCATGACTACAATTTGCTTCATCACCGAGATACAATATCATTCTCATTTTCGTGAAATCATGAACAATTTTTGAAAATCTTGAACATATTTTAAACTCATGAAAATATCTGAAATTTTGAATATTTTTACAGATTTTCGAACATTTTGTAAAATCATGAAATCACTTGAATTCATGAACATTTTATACTATTAGCAAACATTATTTTTATAAATTTGAATATTTTTCTAAAAAGAAAATCTTGAATAGGTGAACGTTTCTACAATCGACGAACACTTTTTAGTAAAATGGTTTAACAAAATTTGAAATTCACAAACATTTGTTTAGATTTATTGAACAGTTTTTGAATCCGCCAACATTTTATGAATAATAAACTGTTTTGTAAGCCACAGATAGTTTTTGAATTTTTTATAATATTTTTAGTTCATGAAGATTTTTTTTAATTGCCGAAATTTTGTTCAATTTCATTAAAAGTTTGTAATACATGATTTTTTAATAATGAACAATTTTTTATTTCCCAAACATTTGTGTTCAAAATTGCAAACAGTTTTTGAATATGCGAGTATTTTTTAAAAATCACGAACATTTTCTGAATCCACAAATATTAATGTATGGTTAAACATTTTAATTTAATGTTCACAGTTTTTTTAATTTTGGGAACATTTTTGAAGTCCCAAATTAATTAAAGTAGAAACAACGAAGATGGAAAGGAAAAGAAAATTTAAAAAATAGGCCGCCCGGACATGGGTTGATCCAACCAGACATGTTATGTCTTCTACCAGCACGCAGAGCGCAGTATATAAGGTTACTACTGCATGGGCAGGCCCAGGTGAGGATTTTCCCTGTGTGAAACATTTTTTATCAATTATAGGTGTCATCGGTGGGTAATATTTTGCAATTTTGGGGCAATTTCGATGACGTACCACCAGAAGCAATAGACCCTTTATTATTATTAGGTACTAGCAAACATGCCCGTGTGTTGCAACGGGAGAAAAACAATAACCCCTTATACACACCTGGCGACATTAGCAAATCCCTTTAAACTTTTTATGAAGCACACGACAAACAATAAGATAAGTGGTGTTGCACAAAAACATAAAGGTGAGATAATTTTTTAAGTATACTCAAGGTGTTTCCAATTTATTAGATAACATAAATATTTACCTAATTGCCGTCATCGCCTTTATTATTGCCCACCAAGCAAATGTTCAGTTAGGATGAAAATAGCAAAGTACATTTTAGTACTGAAAGATAGCATATGCATAAGAGCATTATTTTTGTCTTGCTGATATGCATGTTTGCAACTATAATTCACGTCAAGACTTAATTTGGTTGCAAACATATTATACGGCTCCACTGCAAACAATCAATCTTTAAGGACATTCATACCAAATATTCAAGGTTGCATATCAACATTGATATTCTTTAAAAAAATATGAACACATTTTCTAACAATATGGTAATCAACGTTATGCCACTGGTTTACATAAAGCTCGTATCAGTTGTTTATTGTACATGTTCATATAGGGGTTGGTTATTGTGCATTGTATGAAAATAGGGAGGATAATTTATGTATCTGTTGTTATCTTTAGAATATGGTAGCTAGTAGTAAATTATAGCTTTTGTGAGAGTATCAAACTATGATGCATCCTAAACGTAATTTTAGAAATGATTAACATGCAGGATAATAGCATATTTAAAATCTACACATTTGTTTTTGAGAAATCTACACATCTTTTTGAGAAATTTTCATACATAACATGTTAGATTTGGAAGATATGAATATTCTAAAAATATTTGAATCTGAAAAAAAGTTAAATAGAAAGAGAAAGCGAGTTGGGGAGGAATCAAGCTTGGGTCTCCCGGTTGAAAGAGTTAGGCTCCAGCCAGTCATGCATATATGAATGTTTGTTTTAATTGAGGGGATTGCTTCTTATTAACCAAAGATGAGGTGGTGTGGCCAAAAGAAAAGAAAGAAAGAAAAGCAAGGAGCAAGGAGCAAGGATCAAACCTAGGTCTCCCAGGCAGAAGACATAGGCTCCAACCAGCCAGGTATGTAAGTATTCTTGTGATAAATGAGGGCGTCGCCTTATATAAACCAAAGCCAAGGCGGATGCTGCCACTACGATTGTTTTCTCTCACTTACAGGTAGGATAGTGGATAATTATTGGCAAGTTTGGGTGCAATTTTATGACGTCCCGACAGAAGCAATAACCCCTTTATTATTAAAGTAAAGATAGATATAGATAGAATACAGACGACATATAGCCCTGGCAGCAAATATTCGGGATTTCGCACAGGGGCGCCCCAGATAGTCGGGCCCATTTTATTTCTCTTTGTCTGTCCCCTTTTCACATTATTTTTATCTTTTGTGTTGAAGTTTATTTATCTTTTTAAAATATGCTCATAAATTTGAAAAATAAAATTTGTGTTTTGAAAAAAATGCTTGCTTTTTCAATAAGAATTGCTCACAAAGTCAAAAAAATGTTCGTGTTTTCAAAAGTTATAATTTTTCAATTTTGTTCAGGAGTTTTAAAAATTTCCTGTTCTCAAAAAATATTCACATATTCAAGAAATATTTTTGTTTCCAAAAATGCTACTATTTTGAAAAAATGTTCTCTTTTAAAATGTTCACGTTTTCAAAAAACAAATTCAGTGTTCCAAAAAATAATTTTGTTTTCAAATTATTTAACATTTCAAAAATATTCTGGTTTTTCAAAGCTTCTAATTATGTCATATTTTCCAACAATATCTGATATTTTTCAAAATAAAATGTTTGAAAAAAAAAGTTTATTTGTTGTTTGAAAAAAAGTTTGCATTTCAAAAGTAATTCACTTTTTTTCTTCCAAAAAATGCATTTTCGAGATTCCAAAAAATGACTTAAATCTGTCGCTTGCTTATAGCTCTTATAGTCGCTCGTTGCGCATTAGTTGGCAAACATCATCTGCTCTATTGGCTACACACGCACGCTCTCTACAGGAGGTCCCATGTTCGATCCTCCCTCGCGCACATACTTTTTTTGGGGGTGGGGGGGGGGGGGGGGGTTCACAGTTCAAACTCAAACTAGAAATGGGCCGGCTCAGCACGGCTCAGTGTGGGCGAGTGGCAGAATATTTGTTGCAAAATGCAACAAATAGCGGATCCCTTGCGCCGCCTTATGCAGGGCAACATGAGGTCCCTCATAAATGCTTTTCCAATTTTTCTGCCACAAGAAGTAGCAAAAGGAAATGTTGATGGTGCTCTATCCAAGTCAGGTAACATAAATATAGCTAGGAGAAATTTTTGATTAGAAAACGAGAGCTTCTTGGGTGCGTCGTTGTTGGTCATCGAGGGGACGATCGCGCTGTCTTGTGTGGAGGCATGGCGCGAAGAGAAGCGTTAAGGTTGCGACGAGATCTCCAGCTGGGCGAGGTGCTTTATTGCATCGGATTGTGCAAGATTTTGTTCAAACTTTTGAAGATGGAAGGGTGGGAGAAAATGCATTGCTAGCAAGGGAGATAAAGGCTATCCGGAATGAGACTTGGAATACTACTTTCTGCCATGAATGAAGGGAGGTTAATTTAGATGCTTACAACGCTGCTAAAAATTCTCTCGCTTTAGTGCCAGGATGTTATGCCTAGCTTGTAGATCCGCCAGAATATGTAAACACTACTAATGAGCTTTAATAAAGTTGGGCGTGGTATTTTTATACGCATTCTGCGATAAAAATGTGGCCGCTGCAGAGAAGGTACAGTCGAGGCCGCTATTCGGGCCGGCCCATTTAGCAGCCTAGTGTAATAACTACCATTTTCTCTGAGGCTTTCAGTTTACGAACATTCCAGAAAGTCCCTTTTCAATATTTTTTATTATTTTGCCTTTTCCTGTTTATTTAGTCATTTATTAATAAAAATGTTTCTTTGGCAAATTTTTTAAAAATATTTATTTTTTGAAACCTGTTTTAAAGTATTCATGTAATTCAAAAAATGGCCACAATTTTCAGAAATGTTCTCAAAAAATTGAAAATGTTAATATTGTAAGAATTGTTCACAATGTTTTCAAAATATCACATTATATTATTCTAAAATTATTTTTCAAATATTATTCAGAATTTTTAGAAAGAATTTCGTAAATTTTTGAATTTTGTTCACGTTTTTAGAATTTGTTCACAATTTTTATCAAAATTTAAGAAATATTATATTTTCAAAATATAATGTTTTCAGGTTTTTAAAAATAAAAATGGAAACAAAATGAAAACTAATAAAATGTGAAAAGTCCAACGAAATACATTCATGAAAAATCCCAGAAGAAACATGCGTGCTACATGGGTTGGTGCGCTCGGGCTCCCCCTGTGCGAATGCTGTACTATTTGCCGAGCAAGCGGCAAATAGGAGCTCGTGCCATAAATCTCAACTGCAGCAATGCCTTTCATGGGTGATTGCAGTTCGCCTTTGCTCGTCAGCTAATCCCGCAACAAACTCTTTGGCGGTTGACTAAAAGAGAGAAAACTTGACAGCAACTAATTAAGGGGTATCCTTTTGAAGAGAACCCAGTAGACACTTTTGATGGGCTGAGAGCGCACCACTTGTGCGTCTAGACGCCACCATGTGTCGCGCAGTGGGCGCATCCCCACGAAGCATGTATTTTTTCTCTTGTGTACTCATTTTTGGAAGAATTGGTGTACCGGCTATGTGACAACCATAAACAGACCCGGGAAGAAATAATATTTATGTCCTTTATTTTTTTTAAAAGAGGCGCTTGCCCGGTTTTAAACTGAGGCCCTTACGAATTCAACAAGTTTGACAAAGTACGACGAAATAAAGACAGAGATACATGTGATACATGCCTGTAGGCGGGATCAAGCGACGCAACGCTATAGGGGGAGGGGGTAGGCTCTCGAGGTAGCTAGGGATGACATCATGTTGATGGTGCCCCCGTGTCAATCGATGCAACTTAGTATACTTTGCCCGCACCTATGAGGCAAGCTCCTCCACGTGCCTTCGGTCTTGCGCCCTTGCTAGTGGCTTCCACAACTTGCATGGCTTTGTTGGCCTTGAGCATCATGGCCTTGTCCATCTTCTTGGAGGCCTTGGAAACCGCCGCCCTCGTGCCCACTTGTGCCCCGGGGGTCACGACCTTGTCCTGCACCGGGTTTTGCTCAAGATCATCGCGGATGCGTTCCAAGGCCGCCACACTTTCTAGGTTGTCGGTGAAGTCCTTGCCCCGGAAGCAGTTGTCGAGGCGGATTGGCGAGACGACGATCGCCCTAGCCGAGAGCGTAGCCCCCATCTGTGTTGACTTGGAGGCCGCAGAGCGAATTGGTGGAGATGGGCAAGGGGTGGCTGATCGGGGGGTTGAGGTCGCACTCGGGATAGGAGACTCAGCCGCAGTGATGCCAGACCCAACAGGGCGGCCACCCCCAGTCTCGGTTCCCCCTCCCGGAGAGCGGCAGACGCACGCCTTCTTTGAGATGGGTGACAAGGATGCACTGCACCGACTATAAGAATCGTACAGGTCCACGTCCAGCTGAGGAGGAATGGACTCGCACCGTAGCATCCATGGTGTATCCACAGCCGGCAAGACGTCCTTTATCTAATGATTTGTAGTTGGTTATAACCAATCAAAGATTGGAGATATTATAATAGTCAAAGAAATAGCAAGTAGATGATACCTAATAACTGTTCAAGCCAATGGACCCTACTAATCCGAATAAGGGCATCTCCAACGCTTACCCTCGAACCTCCTGCATCCGTTAGGATCGTGCAGTCCGGATCACGGAAGCCATGCAACGCGGTTCTGTATCCGTGGCACGGCCCAGACGTACTTTCCACCGCAAACCGGAGACAAATGTGGGGGCTTTTCTGGAGTATGGGTCGTTGCCACACCCGCTTCTGACTACCCTGGCCCACCCAAACCCCTCCTCACTCGCCCGTGTGCATTCACGCCCAGCGCCAGCTGCCCGCAATCATGCCGCTGTAGAGTGCGCCGCTCCACATTGAAGACGGCTCAGGGCGGACGCGAACTCTCACTGCCTTCGCCATTGAAGCGTTGTGCCTAGCAATGACGCCGGTCGCGACGCGTCTTCAGTGTCCGCGTCTGTTCAATGCCGAAAACGCGTGACTGGACGGGACGGATATCTACCACGCTCGTTGAATGACCCGTTCGTCCATATATGTCGCCATTAAGCAGGCTCGCCGGTCGAGAAACGCACTCCGGCGCCGCGCATTGACACACCCGGATGCCTGGCCTCATCGGAATCCGCTATTTAAAGGCAGCCACACCCGGCTCTCCACTCTACAAGCCGCTTCCCATCCTCCTCCCTTGCACTACATCCGCCATGACTGTAGGTGGCCGTCGGCGTTCTGGGAACCAGGGCACCCAGGCTTGCCTGCCTGCAGCCCACGGCGTGGCTCCATCAACGGCCTGGTACGACCCATCTACAAGACCACCAAGACAAGACCCTCGCGAGGGGCCAAGTCTCGCGAGGCGGACGACGCCAAGACCTCCCGAAGGAGCAGCCTCCCCAGGCGGCCTCCGGAGGAGCGGAGATTCCTATGCAGGTATCCAGCCTCATGAGGCTACCATGATGCAAGCCATGACGACCGAGGCAGGCGGGCGCCAGCGGGCGCAGAGGGGGCAGTTTCCTCTTTGGTGCTAAGGAGGCAAGGATAGGCATGGGTTCCCGAGAAATCTGGCAAAGGTTTCCATTCCGGTGCAACGAGACCAAGACCGCCAGCACGGCAGGACGGATGTCATCGCCGAGCCTACCGCTACGTCACGAGTAGAAGCTTTGCAGGCGAAGACCACTTTTCGTCAGGATAAGATGTACTACTTGTCCCCTTTCAAATTGGCCACTGTGGGATCCCTTCCCGCCTACGTTTTGGGGCAAGAGGACCGGGGCCACTATAAATATAGGTTAGCCACCACCGTAGAAGGGGTCGACTCATTCCCTCACCCCTGGACCTCGCGAGGTTGTTCATCCCTTGTACTAGTTCATCCTCAGCCCCTCGTGGGGCCAATCCACCACAAAGCAGGAGTAGGGTCTTACACCGCAAGGTGGCCTGAACCTGGGTAAACTGTCGTGTTCATCTTCTTCCTTGTTCGCGCGAATCAAGCTAGGCCGTGGGGCGACGAGCTGGTAGGCTGGATAGGTTGAGTTCTTTGCACACGCCCCAGAGTTTGAACATTTCTTGGGTCTGCGGAGCCCTGATCCGACATTTGGCATGCCAGGTAGGGGCGTGTCGAAGTCCTTCTCCCATCGCTCGTTTCCCCTCCGTTCAAACGCTCCCATGGCCGACGCTTGTCGTGTCCGCGCCGAGCGCTGGGCCACTTGTGTCGCCCTGACGGCACCCGTGGGCAACGACGCTCCTCGCCGCTCTGCCTCCCCCATGGCTAACGCCGCCACTGACCCTGCTGCTCGCGAGCAGCAGGATTCGTCGTTGCCACCTTCCATGCAGCGTGATGGCCGCACCGTGACTCCATCGCCCACTCCGGCCACGGCATCGTTCTCCCACTTCGGCCACGGCATCGTTCTTCCATGCCCGCTGTGGGCCGACAAACACGCAAGCAGCGCTGCTCATGGCACGCGAGCTCCTGCATTATCGCCCCGCCAATGACCTCTACGACGACTGGCTTGGCCACATCGCTGAGCTCGTCAACGCCGCCGATGAGGCTCCTGCGCCGTCCCGCTCGCTGCCCCCCCGCCATCCCAGGCGGGCGACATGGCTCACGGCGCGCCTCCTTCTCCTCCTCGGTGTAACGCTGACCCGGAGCCCAGGCGCGACGCGGCCCCATGTGACCCACAGCGCGGGGCGCCGGCAAGAGATGAAGCAAGCTGTCGGGTGGTGCAGCGGTCGTAGGCCGATGCGCGTGCACTCCCAGTGCCCCAGCGCCAGCACCAAGACCTCGCGCCGCTGGAGCCTATGGCGCATGGGTGTCGGGACCGAGCTCCCTCGGTGCGTGCCGTGCCTGTGAGCACGGCGGCCTGTCGTGCCTTCACCCCGGAGCTGCGCCGTGTCGTCTGGCCCGGCAAGTTCAAGCCAGATCTTCCTCCACGCTACAACGTCACCCCAACCCCAAAGAGTTCTTCCAACTTTATGCGATGTGCATCGAAGCGGCGAGCGGCGACAAGAAGGTTATGGCCAACTGGTTCCCCATGGCCCTCAAGGACGGCGCGCTCTCCTGGTTCCTGAACCTCCCGGAGGGGTCAATCTCTTCCTGGGACAAGCTTCGCGAGCGTTTCATCGCCAACTTCTAGGGCACTCGTGACCGCGCTCCTGCCGTGGCTGACCTGCGGCGCGTGAAGCAGCAGCCAGGCGAAACTCTGCACAAATACATCCAACGCTTTACAAGCGTTCGCCTCAAGATCCCGAAGGCGTCGGACGAGGCCATCATCTCGGCGTTCACCGTTGGTGTCCAGGATGTCAAGATGAAGGAGGAGCTCGCCATCCATGAGGACCTATGTTCGGCCCTGGAGATGTTCAACCTGGCGACCAAGTGCGCAAGGGCCGAAGAAGGCCACCTCTCCCTCCTTGACCTCCCGGAGCCCGATCCTGAAGACAAGAAGGCCAAGGCCAAGGAAGCAAAATGTAAGGGTCCCGCCGTGCTGGCTGCGGAGCCCGAGATGAAGCGTCGTCGTGACCACGATGAGCCCCCCAGGGGCAACCGCCCGTTCTATGTCTTCCACAACGTCCACAGCCACAACACCAACGACTGCCAGGAGCTCAGGGCAATCCGAGACGGGCGCCTTGGCCGCCGCCCCGAGCGCAGCGACCGCGGCTACGGCCGCAGAGGAGGCCGTGGTGGAGGCCGCTGGGACAATCGTGACCCTCGTCAGGACTGGTGTGACCAGCCCCGCGAGGACCGCTGGTAGGGCCACCCTCATGACGGACCATGGCGGGACCAGCCTCACGAGGACCGTCCTTAAGGCAACGCCGGCCTCCCTCTGTTGCCTCCGCCGCCAAGGAGAAACGACAACCAGCAAGACGATGGGGCCGGGGGCTTCCAAGAGCCTCGCGCGATCGCATGCATCCTGGGTGGTGCTCAGGCTCCCACCTCCTAGCGCATCTTCAAGCAGTTCGATCATGAGGTGAACGTAGCCCTCCCCAAGCTTGAGGCGTCGCGTCCCCTCAGGTGGTCCAAGCACGCCATCACCTTCGACTCCATGGACCAGGTCAAGTGCTCAGCCACAGCTGACGCGCTCCCGATGCTTTGCACGCCAACCATCAGCAACGTCCTCGTCACCAAAACCCTCATCGACGGTGGCGCGGGGCTCAACGTTCTCTCTGTCGAGATGTTTGAGACGCTCCAGGTGCCCTATGACCAGCTCCTCCCCACCAAGCCCTTCTCAGGAGTGACTGATGGCTCCACCGTTCCCCTGGGGCAGATACGCCTCCCGGTCACCTTCCGCAAGCGCGACAACTACCACACTGAGCTCATCGACTTCGACTTAGCCCACATCCGCCTCCCGTACAATGCCATCCTCGGATATCCGGCCCTCGCCAAGTTGATGGCAGCAACTCACCATGGTTAGAATGTCCTCAAGATGCCAGGATGTGGCGGCATCATCACAGTCACTTGCGATGAAAAGGATGCGATGTGCTCCCTCGAGCGCGCCTACCAGGCAGCAGCGGTCGAGAACTCTGACGACGAGGGCGCCATCCTGCCTCCTGAGACCATCCCCAAGTAGAAGCAGCTCCTCCTCAAGGGCTGTCAAGAGGCTGGGCGCCTGCCGACCGTGCCTCAGGCCCCGCGCCCACTGCTGGGGCGCCGTTCCCTCTCGCATAGGAAGGCGCGCCAGCCGCCCCCCTCAGGACGGGCTCGGGGGCTCTCATCTGGAGGGCCTCTGACCTGACCAGCGTGACGAGGGAGGCGTTCGGGCACCACGTGGAGGCGTGCTTCGACGCGCGCCTCCGTGAGCAAGGCGCAAGGCGCGCAGCGCCAGGCGAGCAGGAGTTCATCACCAAGGCAATCGAGGAGCTTCAGGAGGCGCGAACCATGCGTGGCGAGCGTCGCCCCGCACCACCGGGTGCAGCCGCGGCCCCTGACATGGGCGGCGATCTGCTGATGTCTACTACGCAACCTTCTCCTTGTAGACGTTGTTGGGCCTCCAAGTGCAGAGGTTTGTAGGACAGTAGCAAATTTCCCTCAAGTGGATGACCTAAGGTTTATCAATCCGTGGGAGGCGTAGGATGAAGATGGTCTCTCTCAAACAACCCTGCAACCAAATAACAAAGAGTCTCTTGTGTCCCCAACACACCCAATACAATGGTAAATTGTATAGGTGCACTAGTTCGGCAAAGAGATGGTGATACAAGTGCAATATAGATAGTAGATATGGATTTTTGTAATCTGAAAATATAAAAACAGCAAGGTAGCAAGCGATAAAAGTGAGCGTAAACGGTATTGCAATGCTAGGAAACAAGGCCTAGGGTTCATACTTTCACTAGTGCAAGTTCTCTCAACAATAATAACATAATTGGATCATATAACTATCCCTCAACATGCAACAAAGAGTCACTCCAAAGTCACTAATAGCGGAGAACAAACGAAGAGATTATTGTAGGGTACGAAACCACCTCAAAGTTATCCTTTCCGATCGATCTATTCAAGAGTCCGTAGTAAAATAACACGAAGCTATTCTTTCCGTTTGATCTATCCTAGAGTTCATACTAGAATAACACCTTAAGATACAAATCAACCAAAACCCTAATGTCACCTCAAGTATCCGTGGGTATGATTATACGATATGCATCACACAATCTCAGATTCATCTATTCAACCAACACAAAGAACTTCAAAGAGTGCCCCAAAGTTTCTACCAGAGAGTCAAGACGAAAACGTGTGCCAACCCCTATGCAAAGTTCACAAGGTCACTGAACCCGCAAGTTGATCACCAAAACATACATCAAGTAGATCACGTGAATATCCCATTGTCACCACAGATAAGCACATGCAAGACATACATCAAGTGTTCTCAAATCCTTAAAGACTCAATCCGATAAGATAACTTCAAAGGGAAAACTCAATCCATTACAAGAGAGTAGAGGGGGAGAAACATCATAAGATCCAACTATAATAGCAAAGCTCGCGATACATCAAGATCGTGCCAAATAAAGAACACGAGAGAGAGACAAACAAATAGCTACTGGTACATACCCTCAGCCCCGAGGGTGAACTACTCCCTCCTCGTCAAGGAGAGTGACGAGATGATGAAGATGGCCACCGGTGAGGGATCCCCCCTCCGACAGGGTGCCGGAACAGGGTCCCGATTGGTTTTTGGTGGCTAAAGAGGCTTGCGGCGGCGGAACTCCCGATCTATCCTGTTCCCCGATGGTTTTAGGGTGTATGGACATATATAGGCGAAAGAAGTCGGTCAGGGGAGCCACGAGGGGCCCATGAGGGTGGAGGGCCAGGGGGTGGGCGCGCCCCCCTGCCTCGTGCCTTCCTCGTTGCTTCCCTTACGTATACTCCAAGTCTTCTGGATTGCTTCCGTTCCAAAAATAACTCTCCCAAAGGTTTCATTCCGTTTGGACTCCGTTTGATATTCCTTTTCTGTGAAACACTGAAACAAGGGAAAAAACAGGAACTAGCACTGGGCTTTGGGTTAATAGGTTAGTCCCAAAAATAATATAAAAGTGTAAAATAAAGCCCATAAACATCTAAAACAGATAATATAATAGCATGGAACAATCAAAAATTATAGATATGTTGGAGACGTATCAGCATCCCCAAGCTTAATTCCTGCTCGTCCTCGAGTAGGTAAATGATAAAAACAGAATTTTTTATGTGGAATGCTACCTAACATATTTATCCATGTAATTCTTTTTATTGTGGCAAGAATATTCAGATCCATATGATTCAAGACAAAAGTTCAATATTGACATAAAAATAATAATACTTCAAGCATACTAACAAAGTAATCATGTCTTCTCAAAATAACATGGCCAAAGAAAGTTATCCCTACAAAATCATATAGTCTAGCTATGCTCTATCTTCACCACACAAAATATTTAAATCATGCACAACTCCGATGACAAGCCAAGCAATTGTTTCATACTTTTGATGTTCTCAAACTTTTTCAATCTTCACGCAATACATGAGCGTGAGCCATGGACATAGCACTATAGGTGGAATAGAATGGCGGTTGTGGAGAAGACAAAAAGGAGAAGATAGTCTCACATCAACTAGGCATATCAACCGGCTATGGAGATGCCCATCAATAGGTATCAATGTGAGTGAGTAGGGATTGCCATGCAACGGATGCACTAGAGCTATAAGTGTATGAAAGCTCAACAAAAGAAACTAAGTGGGTGTGCATCCAACTCGCTTTCTCATGAAGACCTAGGGCATTTTGAGGAAGCCCATCATTGGAATATGCAAGCCAAGTTCTATAATGAAAAATTCCCACTAGTATATGAAAGTGACAACATAGGAGACTCTCTATCATGAAGATCATGGTGCTACTTTGAAGCACAAGTGTGGTAAAAGGATAGTAGCATTGTCCCTTCTCTCTTTTCTCTCATTTTTTTGTTTTTTTGGGCCTTCTCTTTTTTTTATGGCCTCTTTTTTTTAGTCCGGAGTCTCATCCCGACTTGTGGGGGAATCATAGTCTCCATCAACCCTCCCTCATTGGGACAATGCTCTAATAATGATGACCATCACACTTTTATTTACTTACAACTCAAGAATTACAACTCGATACTTAGAACAAGATATGACTCTATATGAATGCCTCCGGCGGTGTACCGGGATGTGCAATGACTCATGAGTGACATGTATGAAAGAATTATGAATGGTGGCTTTGCCACAAATATGATGTCAACTACATGATCATGCAAAGCAATATGACAATGATGAAGCGTGTCATAATAAACGGAACGGTGGAAGGTTGCATGGCAATATATCTCGGAATGGCTATGGAAATGCCATGATAGGTAGGTATGGTGGCTGTTTTGAGGAAGGTATATGGTGGGTGTATGATACCGGCAAAAGGTGTGCGGTATTAGAGAGGCTAGCAATGGTGGACGGATGAGAGTGCGTATAATCCATGGACTCAACATTAGTCATAAAGAACTCACATACTTATTGCAAAAACCTATTAGTTATCGAAACGAAGTACTACGTGCATGCCCCTAGGGGGGTAGATTTCTAGGAAAAGACCATCGCTCGTCCCCGACCGCCACTCATAAGGAAGACAATCAATAAATAAATCATGCTCCGACTTCATCACATAACGGTACACCATACGTGCATGCTACGGGAATCACAAACTTTAACACAAGTATTTCTCAAATTCACAACTACTCCACTAGCATGACTCTAATATCACCATCTTTATATCTCAAAACAATCATCAAGTATCAAACTTCTCATAGTATTCAATGCACTTTATATGAAAGTTTTTATTATATCCCTCTTGGATGCCCATCATATTAGGACTAAATTCATAACCAAAGCAAATTACCATGCTGTTCTCTAAAAGGGTTCATATATAAGTGAAGCATGAGAGTTCATATATTTCTTCAAAATAAAGCCACCGCTGTGCTCTAAAAGGGTATAAGTGAAGCACTAGAGCAAACGGCAAACTACTCCGAAAGATATAAGTGCAGATCAATGAGTAGTCGAATAATTATGCAACTATGTGAAGACTCTCTAACATTTAAGAATTTCAGATCTTGGTACTTTATTCAAACAGCAAGAAAAACAAAAGAAAATAAAATGACGCTCCAAGCAAAACACATATCATGTGGTGAATAAAAATATAGCTCCAAGTAAAGTTACCGATGAACGAAGACGGAAGAGGGGATGCCATCCGGGGCATCCCCAAGCTTAGGCTCTTGTTTGTCCTTGGATATTACCTTGGGGTGCTTTGGGCATCCCCAAGCTTAGGATCTTTCCACTCCTTATTCCATAGTCCATCGAATCTTTACCCAAAACTTGAAAACTTCACAACACAAAACTCAACAGAAAATCTCGTGAGCTCAGTTAGCGAAAGAAAACAATAAACCACTTCAAGGTACTGTAATGAACTCATTCTTTATTTGTATTGGTGTTAAATCTACTGTATTCCAACTTCTCTATGGTTTATAAACTATTTTACTAGCCATAGATTCATCAAAATAAGAAAACAACACACGAAAAACAGAATCTGTCAAAAACAGAACAGTCTGTAGTAATCTGTAACTAACATAAACTTCTGGAACTCAAAAAATTCTACCAAAATAGGACGACCTAGATAAATTGATTATTGATCTTCTGCAATTGGAATAAATATTTTATCACGTTCTGGTGATTTTAAACAATTGTTTTCATGAACAGAAAGTTTCTGGAATTTTCAGCAAGATCAAATAACTATCATCCAAGAAGATCCTATAGGTCTTACTTGGCACAAACACTAATTAAAACATAAAACCACATCTAACCAGAGGCTAGATGAATTATTTATTACTAAACAGGAGCAAAAAGCAAAGAATAAAAATAAAAATTGGGTTGCCTCCCAACAAGCGCTTTTCTTTAATGCCTTTTAGCTAGGCATGATGATTTCAATGATGCTCGCATTGAAACACAAAGAGAACATCATGAAGCATATGACTAGCACATTTAAGTCTAACCCACTTCCTATGCATAGGGATTTTGTGAGCAAACAATTTATGGGAACATGAAACAACTAGCATAGGAAGGTAAAACAAGCAAATCTTCAAGATTTTCAACACATAGAGAGGAAACTTGATATTATTGCAATATGTAGAAGCATATGATCCTATATCATAATAATTTTCAGTAGCATCATGAATGAATTCAACAATATAACCAGCACCTAAAGCATTTTTTTCATGATCTACTTGCATAGAAAATTTACTACTCTCCACATAAGCAAAATTCTTCTCATTCGGAATAGTGGGAGTATCATAAGAGACTTGAATACTATAAATTGTTTCCACATTAAAGGAGTAATGTTCAGAAAAAGGGTAATCATAATCATGACAAGTTTTATCATCACTACTTTTTATAGCATAAGTGTCATCACAATAATCATCATAAGTAGCAACTTTGTTCTCATCATAATCAATTGAAACCTCTTCCGAAATAGTGGATTCATCACTAAATAAAGTCATGACCTCTCCAAATCCACTTTCATAATTATCACAATAAGATTCAACATCCTCCAAAATAGTGGGATCATTACTTCCTAAAGTTGACACTCTTCCAAACCCACTTTCATCAATATAACCATCATAAACAGGAGGCATGCTATCATAATAATTTTTCTCATCAAAACTTGGGAGGCTAAAAATATCATCTTCCTTAAACATAGCCTCCCCAAGCTTGGGATAAACATTAATTGCAGCAAATATATTCTCAAACTTGTCATTCTCATCAAACATAGCATCCCCAAGCTTGGTCCTTTTCATATCATAAGCATAATCACTCTCATCATTAATAGTATGGATAGCTCCAATAGTATAGCAATTATCATCATCACAATGAGTAGTAGGAGCAACATCATTTAGGAGAGATACCATTCTACCTTTGTGTTGTAGGGTGAAACCCTAGAGGGGGTCTTTTCACACTTGGAGGGGGAAAAGGAGGAAGAACACTCAAGAACACAAGGCACAAATCACTCAAACAAACCCAAATATCACATCCACTAGAGTAGCATACATGAGATCCACAAGATTACATGAACAATTCAAGGAAAATAACACTAGGTAAGTTCTTCCCACTAGGTGAGGTCTTGATCTTGATCTCCTTCAAGAGGAGGGCTTGATAATCCCAAGGATTCTTCCCAAAGAGGGGTCTTGATCTCCAAGAGGAGGAGGATACAAGGAGCAAAGCTCTCTTTGGTGTTCTAAAATACTTTGCTAACCCTACAAATGACCTAGGAGATGAGTATATAAAGGCTAGGGATGACACATAGGGAAAGAGGGGTACAAAGGACTAAAATGTCCCTAAAATGCGTAGCCACGGGGGAAGGGTCCGGGCACCCGGGGTGGAACCGGCCGGGCACCCGGACCGGACAGGGGCACCAGAGGAGGGAGGACAGGGCACCCGGGGTCCAAGGCCCGGGCACCCGGGTGGCAGAGGGCGGCTGGGGTGGTGTGGTCCGGGCACCCGGGGCCGGCTGGGCGAGGGCCAAGTGGAGGGCCGGGCACCCGGTGCCGGTTGGCCGGGCACCCGGGGCCGGCTGGGCGCGTTGGACCGGGCACCCGGGGCTTTGGGGCCGGGCACCCGGGGCCGAGAAGGCCGGGCACCCGGGGTGTCTAGGGGGTTCGGCCCTCCCCTTGTCTTCGAGTCCGGGCACCCGGGGTGTCCAGGGGCTTCTTCCCTACCTTCTCCTTGGCCTCTCCTTCATTCTCTTGCTCCATGGATGCTCGCATATCCGTCTTCTCCTTCCCACAATCATCTTTGATGTACCTAAGAATGTATAGCGTATCTCTTTGAGGTAGAATCCCATTCTCATGTGAAACCGAACGAAACTCGGAGAGGAAAGAAGTGACCTCGTTCTCGATGTTGCGTGCACGTGCTCTTGTCATTGGCCCACTTGGTGCTTGCGATGGTGATGGAGTGTCGGTGCGGGTAGTCGAGGGATGCTCCGCATCATCTCCCCCCCCTTGGGAGAGATCCATCCACGGATCGTGCTCTTCATCACCATAGTACTTGGCCAAGTCTTTGACGTTGAAGATGTCGCTTACGTTCTACTTGTCACGTGGGATGTCGACCTTGTATGCGTTGTCGTTGTAGCGTGCTAGCACCTTGAATGGTCCGTCGGCTCTCGGGAGGAGCTTGGACTTGCGTTCCTTGGGGAAGCGGTCCTTGCGGAGATGTATCCATACTTGGTCACCCGGTTGGAACACCATCGGAGACTTGTTGATGTTGAGCTTGGAGGCTAGTCGTTGTACTTGGCGCTCGATCGTGGAACGTGTTTCTTCATGCATCTTCTTGAGGTAGGTGGCTCTTGGGCTTGCGTCCATGTTTGCTCATTCTTGAAGCGGTAGAGGGAGAATGTCCAATGGCGACAAAGGGTTGAAGCCGTAGACAACCTCGAAGGGGGACTTGCCGGTTGTAGAATGTCTTGCTCGGTTGTAGGCGTACTCGGCGATGGGTAGGCACTCCTCCCACTCCTTGATGTTCTTCTTTATCAACACGCGTAGGAGAGTTGCAAGCGTCCGGTTGGTGACTTCCGTTTGTGATACGTCTCCAACGTATCTATAATTTTTGATTGCTCCATGCTATATTATATTCTGTTTTGGACATTATTGGGCTTTATTATACACTTTTATATTATTTTCTGGGACAAACCTATTAACAGGAGGCCCAGCCGAGAATTGCTGTTTTGCCTATTTTAGAGTTTCGCATAAAAAGAATATCAAACGGAGTCCAAACGGAATGAAACCTTCGGGAACGTGATTTTCGGAACGAACGTGATCTAGAGGACTTGGACCCTATGTCAAGACATCAATCAGGAGGGCATGAGGTAGGGGGGCGCGCCCTCCACCCTCGTGGGCCCCATGTTGCTCCACCGACGTATTCCTTCCTCCTATATATACCTACGTACCCCCAAACTACCAGATACGGAGCCAAAAACCTAATTCCACCGCCGCAACCTTCTGTACCCGTGAGATCCCATCTTGGGGCCTTTTTCGGAGCTCCACCGGAGGGGGCATCGATCAAGGAGGGCTTCTACATCAACACCATAGCCTCTCCGATGATGTGTGAGTAGTTTACCTCAGACCTTCGGGTCCATAGTTATTAGCTAGATGGCTTCTTCTCTCTTTTTGGATCTCAATACAATGTTCTCCCCCCCTCTCGTGGAGATCTATTCGATGTAATCTTCTTTTGCAGTGTGTTTGTTGAGACGATGAATTGTGGGTTTATGATCAAGTTTATCTATGAACAATATTTGAATCTTCTCTGAATTCTTTTATGTATGATTGGTTATCTTTGCAAGTCTCTTCGAATTATCAGTTTAGTTTGGCCTACTAGATTGATCTTTCTTGCAATGGGAGAAGTGCTTAGCTTTGGGTTCAATCTTGCGGTGTCCTTTCCCAGTGACAGCAGGGGCAGCAAGGCACGTATTGTATTGTTCCCATCGAGGATAACAAGATAGGGTTTATATCATATTGCATGACTTTATCCCTCTACATCATGTCATCATGCTTAAAGCGTTACTCTGTTCTTATGAACTTAATACTCTAGATGCATGCTGGATAGCGGTCGATGTGTGGAGTAATAGTAGTAGATGCAGGCAGGAGTCGGTCTACTTGTCTCGGACGTGATGCCTATATACATGATCATACCTAGATATTCTCATAACTATGCTCAATTCTGTCAATTGCTCAACAGTAATTTGTTCATCCACCGTAATACTTATGCTCGTGAGAGAAGCCACTAGTGAAACCTATGGCCCCCGGGTCTATTTTCCATCATATTAATCTTCCAACACTTAGTTATTTTTATTGCTTTCTATTTTACTTTGCATCTTTATCATAAAAATACCAAAAATATTATCTTATCATATCTATCAGATCTCACTCTCGTAAGTGACCATGTAGGGATTGACAACCCCTTATTGCGTTGGTTGCGAGGATTTATTTGTTTGTGTAGGTGTGAGGGACTCGTGCGTGGCCTCCTACTGGATTGATACCTTGGTTCTCAAAAACTGAGGGAAATACTTACGCTACTTTGCTGCATCACCCTTTCCTCGTCAAGGGAAAACCAACGCAGTGCTCAAGAGGTAGCAAGAAGGATTTCTGGCGCCGTCGCCGGGGAGGCTTTCGCAAAGTCAAGTCAAGATTTGGACTCCCGACAACGAGCCATTTCTGGCGCCGTTGCCGGGGAGTCTACGCAGAAGTCAACATACCAAGTACCCATCACAAACCCTTATCTCCCTCATTACATTATTTGCTATTTGCCTCTCGTTTTCCTCTCCCCCACTTCACCCTTGCCGTTTTATTCGCCCTCTCTTTTCCGTTTGCCTCTTTTTGCCCGTCTCTTGTTTGCTTGTGTGTTGGATTGCTTGCTTGTCACGATGGCTCAAGACAATACTAAATTGTGTGACTTCACCAATACCAACAACAATGATTTCCTTAGCACTCCGATTGCTCCTCTTACCGATACTGAATCTTGTGAAATCAATGCTGCTTTGTTGAATCTTGTCATGAAAGATCAATTCGCCGACCTTCCTAGTGAAGATGCCGCTACCCATCTAAATAGCTTCGTTGATTTGTGTGATATGCAAAAGAAGAAAGATGTGGATAATGATATTGTTAAATTGAAGCTATTTCCTTTTTCGCTTAGAGATCGTGCTAAAGCTTGGTTTTCGTATTTGCCTAAAAATAGTATTGACTCTTGGAATAAGTGCAAAGATGCTTTTATCTCTAAGTATTTTTCTCCCGCTAAGATCATCTCTCTTAGAAACGATATTATGAATTTTAAGCAACTTGATCATGAACATGTTGCACAAGCTTGGGAGAGGATGAAATTAATGATACGTAATTGCCCTACGCATGGTTTGAATTTGTGGATGATTATACACAATTTTTACGCCAGATTGAATTTTGCTTCTGGAAATCTTTTGGATTCGGCCGCGGGAGGCACTTTTATGGAAATCACTTTAGGAGAACCTACTAAACTCCTAGATAATATTATGGTTAATTATTCTCAATGGCACACTGAAAGATCTACTAATAAAAAAGTGCATGCGATAGAAGAAATTAATGTTTTGAGTGGAAAGATGGATGAACTTATGAAATTATTTGCTACTAAGAGTGTTTCTTCTAATCCTAATGATATGCCTTTGTGTACTTTGATTGAGAATAATAATGAATCTACGGATGTGAATTTTGTTGGTAGGAATAATTTTGGTAACAACGCGTATAGAGGAAACTTTAATCCTAGGTCGTATCCTAGTAATTCCTCTAATAATTATGGTAATTCCTACAACAACTCTTATAGAAATTTTAATAAGATTCCCTCTGAATTTGAGACTAGTGTTAAAGAATTTATAAATTCGCAAAAGAATTTCAATGCTTTGCTTGAAGAAAAGTTGCCTAAGATTGATGAATTGGCTAGGAACGTCGATAGAATTTCTCTTGATGTTGATTCTTTGAAACTTAGATCTATTCCTCCTAAGCATGATATCAATGAGTCTCTCAAAGCCATGAGAATTTCCATTGATGAGTGCAAAGAAAGAAGCGCTAGGATGCGTGCTAAGAAAGATTCCTTTATGAAAGCGTGTTCTTCTAATTTCTATGAAAATAAAGATGAAGATCTAAAAGTTATTGATGTGTCCCCTATTAAATCTTTGTTTTGCAATATGAATCTTGATAATGATAGGACTGAATATGATCCACCTTTACCTAGAAGGCGTTCCAAAAATTCGGAGTCTTTAGATCTTGATGCTAAAATTGATAAAAGTGGGATTGAAGAGATCAAAACATTAGATATTAATGAACTCACTATTTTGGATTTCAAGGAATTTAATTATGATAATTGTTCTTTAATAGATTGTATTTCCTTGTTGCAATCCGTGCTAAATTCTCCTCATGCTTATAGTCAAAAGAAAGCCTTTACCAAACATATCGTTGATGCTTTGATGCAATCTTATGAAGAAAAACTTGAGTTGGAAGTTTCTATCCCTAGAAAACTCTATGATGAGTGGGAACCTACTATTAAAATTAAAATTAAAGATCATGAATGCTATGCTTTGTGTGATTTGGATGCTAGTGTTTCTACGATTCCAAAGACTTTGTGCGATTTGCTAGGTTTCCGTGAACTTGAGGATTGCTCTCTAAACTTGCACCTTGCGGATTCCACTATTAAGAAACCTATGGGAAGAATAATGATGTTCTTATTGTTGCAAATAGGAACTATCTGCCCATAGATTTTATTGTTCTTGATATCGATTGCAATCCTTCATGTCCTATTATTCTTGGTAGACCTTTTCTTAGAACGATTGGTGCAATTATTGATATGAAGGAAGGGAATATTAGATTCTAATTTTCGTTAAGGAAAGGCATGGAACACTTCCCTAGAAAGAAAATAAAATTACCTTATGAATCTATTATGAGAGCCACTTATGGATTGCCTACCAAAGATGGCAATACCTAGATCTATCATTGCTATTATGCCTAGCTAGGGGCGTTAAACGATAGCGCTTGTTGGGAGGCAACCCAATTTTATTTTTTGTTATTTTTTGCTTTTTGCTTCTGTTTAGGAATAAATATTTGATCTAGCCTCTGTTTATACTTGTTTTTATGTTTTAATTAGTGTTTGTGCCAAGTTAAACCTATAGGATCTTCTTGGATGATAGTTATTTGATCTTTGCTGTAAATTCCAGAAACTTTCTGTTCACGCAAACAATTGTTAAAAATCACCAGAATGTGATAAAATATTGATTCCAATTTCTGCTGATCAATAAACAAATTTTCTAGGTCGTCCTATTTTTGCTGAAGTTTTTGAGTTCCAGAAGTTTGCGTTAGTTACAGATTACTACACTGTTCTGTTTTTGACCGATTCTGTTTTTCGTGTGTTGTTTGCTTATTTTGATGAATCTATGGATAGTAAAATAATTTATAAACTATAGAGAAGTTGGAATACAGTAGGTTTAACACCAATATAAATAAATAATGAGTTCATTACAGTACCTTGAAGTGGTCTTTTGTTTTCTTTCGCTAACGGAGCTCACGAGATTTTCTGTTAAGTTTTGTGTTGTGAAGTTTTCAAGTTTTGGGTGAAAGATTTGATGGATTATGGAACAAGGAGTGGCAAGAGCCTAAGCTTGGGGATGCCCATGGAACCCCCAAGATAATCTAAGGACACCTAAAAGCCAAAGCTTGGGGATGCCCCGGAAGGCGTCCCCTCTTTCGTCTACTTCCATCGGTAACTTTACTTGGAGCTATATTTTTATTCACCACATGATATGTGTTTTGCTTGGAGCGTATTGAATGATTTGAGTCTTTGCTTTTTAGTTTACCACAATCATCTTTGCTGTACACACCTTTTGAGAGAGACACACTTGATTCGGAAACTATTAGAATACTCTATGTGATTCACTTATATCTTTTGAGTTATATAGTTTTTGCTCTAGTGCTTCACTTATATCTTTTAGAGCACGGTGGTGGTTTTGTTTTATAGAAACTATTATTCTCTCATGCTTCACTTAGATTATTTTGAGAGTCTTAAACAGCATGGTAATTTGCTTAAATAATCCTAATATGCTAGGTATTCAAGAATAGTAAAAACTTTCTTATGAAGTGTGTTGAATACCATGAGAAGTTTGATGCTTGATAATTGTTTTGAGATATGAGGATGGTGATATTAGAGTCATGCTAGTTGAGTAGTTTTGAATTTGAGAAATACTTGTGTTAAAGTTTGTGATTCCCGTAGCATGCACGTATGGTGAACCGTTATGTGATGAAGTCAGAGCATGATTCATTTATTGATTGTCTTCCTTATGAGTGGCGGTCGGGGACGAGCGATGGTCTTTTCCTACCAATCTATCCCCCTAGGAGCATGCGCGTAATACTTTGCTTTGATAACTTGTAGATTTTTGCAATAAGTATATGAGTTCTTTATGACTAATGTTGAGTCCATGGATTATACGCATTTTTTCTCCTTCCACCATTGCTAGCCTCTCTAATACCGCGCACTTTTCGCCGGTATCATACACCCACCATATACCTTCCTCAAAACAGCCACCATACCTACCTATCATGGCATTTCCATAGCCATTCCGAGATATATTGCCATGCAACTTATCACCGTTTCGTTTACTATGACATGCTCCATCATTATCATATTGCTTCGCATGATCATGTAGTTGACATTGTATTTGTGGCAAAGCCACCGTTCATAATTCTTTCATACATGTCACTCTTGATTCATTTCATACCCCGGTACACCGCCGGAGGCATTCATATAGATTCATATTTTGTTCTAAGTATTGAGTTGTAATTGTTGAGTTGTAAGTAAACAAAAGTGTGATGATCATCATTTTTAGAGCATTGTCCCAAGTGAGGAAAGAATGACGGAGACTATGATTCCCCCACAAGTCGGGATGAGACTCCGGACGAAAAATAAAAGAAAAAAGAAAAAAAAGAGGCCATAAAAAAAGAGAAAAGGCCCAAAAAAATAAAAAAATGAGAGAAAAAGAGAGAAGGGACAATGTTACTATCCTTTTACCACACTTGTGCTTCAAAGTAGCACCATTATCTTCATAATAGAGAGTCTCCTATGATATCACTTTCATATACTAGTGGGAATTTTTCATTATAGAACTTGGCTTGTATATTCCAATGATGGGCTTCCTCAAAATGCCCTAGGTCTTCGTGAGCAAGCGAGTTGGATGCACACCCACTTAGTTTCTTTTGTTGAGCTTTCATATACTTATAGCTCCAGTGCATCCGTTGCATGGCAATCCCTACTCACTCACATTGATATCTATTGATGGGCATCTCCATAGCCCGTTGATACGCCTGGTTGATGTGAGACTCTCTTCTCCCTTTTTGTGATTCTCCACAACCACCATTCTATTCCACATATAGTGCTATATCCATGGCTCACGCTCATGTATTGCGTGAAGATTGAAAAAGTTTGAGAACATCAAAACTATGAAACAATTGCTTGGCTTGTCATCGGGGTTGTGCATGATTTAAATACTTTGTGTGGTGAAGATAGAGCATAGCCAGACTATATGATTTTGTAGGGATAACTTTCTTTGGCCATGTTATTTTGAGAAGACATAATTGCTTAGTTAGTATGCTTGAAGTATTATTATTTTTATGTCAATATTGAACTTTTATCTTGAATCTTTCGGATCTGAATATTCATACCACAATTAAGAAGAATTACATTGAAATTATGCCAAGTAGCATTCCACATCAAAAATTCTGTTTTTATCATTTACCTACTCGAGGACGAGCAGGAATTAAGCTTGGGGATGCTTGATACGTCTCCAACGTATCTATAATTTTTGATTGCTCCATGCTATATTATATTCTGTTTTGGACATTATTGGGCTTTATTATACACTTTTATATTATTTTTTGGGACTAACCTATTAACCGGAGGCCCAGCCCATAATTGGTGTTTTTTGCCTATTTCAGAGTTTCGCAGAAAAAGAATATCAAACCGAGTCCAAATGGAATGAAACCTCCGGGAACGTGATTTTCGGAACGAACGTGATCCAGAGGACTTGGACCCTACCTCAAGACATCAACCAGGAGGGCACGAGGTAGGGGGGCGCGCCAACCCCCCCAGGGCGCTCCCTCCACCCTCGTGGGCCCCACGTTGCTCCACCGACGTACTCCTTCCTCCTATATATACCTACGTACCCCCAAACTACCAGATACGGAGCCAAAAACCTAATTCCACCGCCGCAACCTTCTGTACCCGTGAGATCCCATCTTGGGGCCTTTTTCGGAGCTCCACCGGAGGGGGCATCGATCACGGAGGGCTTCTACATCAACACCATAACCTCTCCGATGATGTGTGAGTAGTTTACCTCAGACCTTCGGGTCCATAGTTATTAGCTAGATGGCTTCTTCTCTCTTTTTGGATCTCAATACAATGTTCTCCCCCTCTCTCGTGGAGATCTATTCGATGTAATCTTCTTTTGCGGTGTGTTTGTTGAGACCGATGAATTGTGGGTTTATGATCAAGTTTATCTATGAACAATATTTGAATCTTCTCTGAATTCTTTTATGTATGATTGGTTATCTTTGCAAGTCTCTTCGAATTATCAGTTTGGTTTGGCCTACTAGATTGATCTTTCTTACAATGGGAGAAGTGCTTAGCTTTGGGTTCAATCTTGCGGTGTCCTTTCCCAGTGACAACAGGGGCAACAAGGCACGTATTGTATTGTTGCCATCGAGGATAACAAGATGGGGTTTATATCATATTGCATGAGTTTATCCCTCTACATCATGTCATCTTGCTTAAAGCGTTGCTCTGTTCTTATGAACTTAATACTCTAGATGCATGCTGGATAGCGGTCGATGTGTGGAGTAATAGTAGTAGATGCAGGCAGGAGTCGGTCTACTTGTCTCGGACGTGATGCCTATATACATGATCATACCTAGATATTCTCATAACTATGCTCAATTCCGTCAATTGCTCAACAGTAATTTGTTCACCCACCGTAATACTTATGCTCGTGAGAGAAGCCACTAGTGAAACCTATGGCCCCCGGGTCTATTTTCCATCATATTAATCTTCCAACACTTAGTTATTTTTATTGCTTCCTATTTTACTTTGCATCTTTATCATAAAAATACCAAAAATATTATCTTATCATATCTATCAGATCTCACTCTCGTAAGTGAACGTGTAGGGATTGACAACCCCTTATCGCGTTGGTTGCGAGGATTTATTTGTTTGTGTAGGTGCGAGGGACTCGTGCGTGGCCTCCTACTGGATTGATACCTTGGTTCTCAAAAACTGAGGGAAATACTTATGCTACTTTGCTGCATCACCCTTTCCTCTTCAAGGGAAAACCAACGTAGTGCTCAAGAGGTAGCAGTTTGGCCATCGGTTTGAGGGTGGTATGCCGTGGAGAAGAGTAGCTTGATTCCTAGCTTGGCGCATAGCGTCTTCCAAAAGTAGCTTAAGAACTTGACGTCTCGATCCGACACAATTGTCTTTGGCACACCGTGCAACCTCAAGATTTCCCTACAAAAGAGATTGGCAACATGTGAAGCATCGTCTATCTTATTGCATGGTATAAAATGAGCCATTTTAGAGAATCGGTCCACAACAACAAATACGGAGTCCTTGCCATTTTGAGTCCTAGGTAATCCAAGCACAAAATCCATGCTAATGTCTTCCCAAGGTTGGTGTGGAATAGGTAAAGGCATATGTAAACCATGGGATTGAGATTGTGACTTAGCTTTGCAACATCTAGAGCACCGGTTGGTGAAGCGGGCAACATCGCGAAACATCGTGTGCCAAAAATAGTTCTTGGAGAGCGTGGCAAAAGTCTTGTCGCGGCCAAAGTGTCCAATGAGTCCACCTCCATGAGCCTCTTGCAAAAGTAACAAACAAAGAGAAGCGTCGGGAATGCATAGTTTGTTAGCTCTCATAAGATAACCATCTTTGATATAGTATTGTTCCCAAGAAGTATGCGTCACACACTTAGCATAAGGAGTAGCAAAAGTCACATCATGCTCATATAAATCTTTGATATGATCAAATCCAACAACATTCAATTCAAGTTGAGTAAGTAACATGCATTTGCGGGAAAGGGCATCCGCCACAACATTCTATTTGCCCTTAATGTACTTGATCACATAGGGGAAAGATTCAATAAATTCACTCCATTTAGCATGTCGTTTATTCAACTTGGTTTGGCCTTTAAGGTACTTAAGTGTCTCATGATCGGTATGTATGACAAACTCATGCAGCCTAAGGTAATGTTCCCAAAAATGCAACACACGCACTAAAGCATACAATTATTTATCAAAGATGGGATAGTTAAGTTGAGCACCGGAGAGTTTTTCACTAAAGTATGCAATAGCTCACTTTTCTTGCATCAAAACTCCACCAATTCCATTACCACTCGCATCACAATGAACCTCAAAAGTTTTGTCAAAGTTGGGCAAAGCAAGAATCGGAGCATGAGTAAGCAAGGATTTGAGCTCATCAAAAGCGGTTGATTGCAAAGGTCCCCAAACAAAAGGAGCATTTTTCTTACTCAAGGCATGCAACGGTGCGGCAATAGTGCTAAAATATTTCACAAAGCGACGATAGAAACCCGCAAGACCAAGAAAACTACGCACTTGTTGCAAATTGGTGGGTTGTGGCCAAGTTTTAATTGCTTCAATTTTAGACTCATCAACATGGACACCCTTTGAGGAAACAACGAAACCCAAGAAAACAAGCTTGTCAACACCAAAAGTGCACTTTTTCATGTTTGCATAGAGACTTTCCTTGCGAAGAGTTTGCAAAACAGCCCGAACATGTTTTAGATGATCTTTGATGGATTTGCTAAAAACAATTATGTCATCGAAGTAGACCACAACAAAAACTCCAATGTAAGGACAAAGCACAAAATGCATAAGACGCATGAAAGTACCGGGAGCTTCCGATAAACCCATAGGCATAACCAACCACTCGTACAAGCCAAATTTTGTTTTGAAAGCGGTTTTCCATTCATCACCTTCTTGTATGCGGATTTGATAATAGCCACTTTTAAGATCAATTTTTGAGAAAATGGTGGCACCGCTAAGCTCATCTAACATATCATCTAGGCGAGGAATGGGATGCCTATAACGAACGGTGATAGCATTGATGGGTCTACAATCAGAGCACATGCAAAAACTACCATCTTGCTTGGGCACAAGTATAACCGGAATGGCACAAGGGCTTAAGCTTTCACGTACATGACCGTTGTCGATGAGTTGTTGTACTTGCCGTTGGATCTCCTTAGTTTCTTCGGGGTTGACGCGGTAGGGAGCCTTGTTCGGAAGAGGTGCTCCGGGGATGAGGTCGATCCTATGTTCAATGCCACGTAGAGGAGGAAGACCGGGAGGTAGCTCATCGGGGAAGACATCCTTGAATTCCCGCAACAAGTTAGAAAACACTAGAGGAAGAGGATTAGGAGGGTTAGTTGTTGCCACCTCATCTTTGCATAGGAGAACAAAGTGGATTACACTCGATGGGTTCTCACACACTTCTCTCATCTCTCTTTTTGTGGCTAGGAGGACTAAGTTTTTCTCTCTTGGCGAAGAGGCGCTCAATTTTGGCTTGTGGCTCTCACTTTCTTTTTGGTGGATCACTCTCTCACTAGGGTCTCCACGATGGGTGGATGCTTGCTTATCGGCGATCACTTGGCTCGGTGACATTGGTCGAAGCACATATTCCTTGCCTTTCATCTTGAAGCTATAGTAGTTGGTTCGTCCGTTGTGGATGACTCCACGGTCAAATTTCCAAGGTCGTCCCAAGAGAAGGTGGCACACCGACATAGGAACTACATCACGCTCCAAGGTGTCCTCGTAGGCGCCGATCTTGAAAGAAACTTGCACCGTATGCTCCACTTGAATAGTGCCGGAGTCGCTTAGCCATTGCACCTTGTAGGGACGAGGGTGCTTCTTCTTGACCAATTCGAGCTTGGAACATAGCTCTTCACTTGCCAAGTTGTGACAACTTCCTCCGTCGATGATGACTTTCACGAAGCACCCATTGATGCCGGCCTTTGTGTGGAAGATGTGGCACCGTTGGTCTTCGTCTTGGTGGTGTTGAAGCGTCAAGACCTTGGAGACCATGAGAGAGGGACTTGAATCGTTGTCACAAAACACTTGGTCATCTTCGTCTTCGTTCACGCGCTGATGCATGCCACGTGCTCAATGGCTTCCATTTCTTCTTCACTCATCGAGTCATATGTGCCATCATCGTTGAAGATCATCGTACGCTTGTTGGTGCATTCGAAGGACTTGTGTCCTCGGCCACCACATGTGAAGCACTTGAATGAACTTGTCTTGACGGTGTCGTTTGGTGGCGCCGAAGATGTGGGAGTCTTGGATTTGTAGGTGCTTTCCGGAGAACGAGTCGAGGAAGGCGTAGCTTGCTTGGAACTTGACCTGTTGCTGGTACTTGGTGATGCTCTAGTTGAGGTAGGAGGTGCCGAAGTCGCGGGAGCTTGAGAGTAGGAGCCGTGGGTCTTGGACGAGTACTTGGCGTATTTGAAGTCATCTTGGACTTGTCGCTCGGCCTTGGTCGCTTGATGAACTAGCTCGAGAAGGTTTGAATATGGTTGAAAATCGACAATCCGCTTGATTGGGTGGTTGAGGCCGTTCAAGAAGCATGCCATTGTTTGCTCGTCGTCTTCCTTGACATTGGCTCGTATCATGGCAATCTCCATTTCTTGGTAGTATTCTTCCACCGTCTTCGTGCCTTGTTTGAGGAGTTGCAACTTCTTGAAGAGATCACGGGTGTAGTGTGTAGGCACGAAGCGAGCTCTCATGACATCCTTCATTTCCGTCCACGTTGTGATTGGTGGTTCGCCTCTTGTATGTCGTCGCTCGATCACTTGTTCCCACCAAATGAGAACGTAGTCTTGGAACTCGAGGGAGGCCATGGCGATCTTCTTTTCCTCGTCGTAGTTGTGAAGACGGAATATCTTGTCCACCTTCAAGGCCCATGAGAGATACTCTTCGGGATCATTGCTTCCGGAGAACTTGGGCATGGTGAACTTGAGCTTGCCATAGCGGAGTTCTTCATCGAAGTAGCGGTTTTGATGTCGCTCTTGCCGTGGAGGAAGGTCCTCAAATGCTCGTTCCTCGAGATGTCGCTCTTGGCGTGGAGGAGGGTCTTGAAGCACTTGTTCCGCTTGGTGACATTCTTGTCTTGGAGGAGGACGAGGGATATGCGCTTGGTTGCGCCTTTCTTGTTGCTCTTCACGTCTCGCGGCTTCTTCTTGTATCTCTTGACGAAGAGCTTCATCTTGCTCACGTGCTTCCCGACCACGTTGGGCAACGGCCCGTGTGGAGTCTCGGAGTGCATCGAGGGCCGCTTGAGCTTGAACTTCACGCCGTAGTTGTTGTTGTCTAAGTGCTTCAGCATCTTGCTCCTCTTGGTGTAGGCGCGCTCGTTCCTCTTATTCTTGACGGATAGCGTCTTCGTCTTGAGGTTGTTGCTGTGGCACTTGTGGAGGAATTTGCTCTTGCTCCCTTGGTAGTTGTGCTTGTTGTCGCGCCCTTTCACGTGCTCGAACTCGGTCTTGTAAGCCATTGCCATGGAATGGATTTTCTTGAGCATGGCGATCTTGGGGAGCATCACGTCGAGGGACTCGAGCTCAGGGAGGACTTGTATCATAAGATGAGTAGTCCGAAGAGTGTCGACTTGAGCGGTGGCTTGAGTGGCGCCGTCTTGTTGAAGTAGACGAGGAAGGCGGGCGTTGCACGATCATGTTGCGGAGCTCTTCCATTTGTGTAGTGAACTTTTCGTCGATGTAGTCGTGGTTCCTTGCTTCCGCTTGACGAACGTCGATGGCGAGTCGGTCAAGGCGTTCACCCAAGGCTTCACTTTCTTGATGGAGCGCTCGTTGCGCGGTGAAGAAGTGGCCCTTCGTAACGTAGTCGTGATCACCATCTTGTTCCATGAAAAGCGGGTTCGCCGTCGAACTTGGTCTATCCATCATAACCAAGTGGGGTGAGTAGGAAAGTGAGAGAGCAATACTGAAGTTACCTTTTCCGAGGATTGAGGATGTAACAAGTGTCACTCAATGTAATGCCACAATAGGAGAATTGGAACCGGGTTTGTTTCTCACACCTACAAGTAAAAGGTTTATGGAGTAGCTCGGTTAGGATGGTGGCAAAAATTTCAAGCAAATGTTAGTCAAGATATTGATAAGGTTGAGAAGGTTCACAAAAATGCAAGTAAAGCAAATAGATCAAAGCCAAGGATATCACTAGGAACACACACACAGAAGATAGATGGGATCCGCACAACCAAGGGGTGAGCTCAAAATGTGTGACCACGGAAAATGCTCTTGTTGTGCGAATGCTAGAGAGACGCTAGCTCGATTGCTCAAATGGGTGAGATATGCATGTACACCAACCTATAAGAGAAACGTGCCATCTTCAATCCCGACTATGCTATGTATGCGGTGACCAAGATGATATGCAAAATGGCTCAATGCTATTGCTTATAAGCTCTTTGTGTCTCCTCTTTTTGCTTAAAAGCTTGTCTTTTTTTCACTATGCTTGATGCTCGAGCCAAGTATGATATGAGACAAGTATGTAAGATATGCACGGGAGAGACTTATGGCACTAAGATGATAACAAGATCACTACGGTGCACAATAGCGTGGCCCGGCAATTCTCAACTCGCTAGTCTCGATGTGTAAGCAACGAAAAAGGCTCGGGCTATCAATGCAAAAGCAAAGGTAAGTGTCGTCGAGGTTACCGTCCTTTCTTACGGTTAGTGGTGAAGATGATTCCGAGGTGATGATGAATGGCAGTGATGTCGATGTCACACGTTCCTAAGTAGCCGAAACACCTTAGGAAACGCAAATCACAACTCAAAATCGGTCAAATGCAGAAGGTGGGTATTTTTTGATGATTTTTGGACGGAGGTTAATGGTGGTGGTAATGATATATGTGGATGGGGGTGTCAAGGGCTTCCAAACGAGCTAAAGAACGCAAAAAACGGACTTGGGAGGTGGAAGTTATGGCCAAAACGGTGTTGGTAGTGGGCTGATTTGGGGGGGGGGTGCGGGCACCCGGGGGTGGGGGGTGCGGGTGCCCGGGGTGGTCAGGGGCAAACAGCCCGGGGGGGGGGGGGCGGATACCCGGGGGTTGAGGTGCGGGCACCCCGTGGTGTCGGGTTTGGGCGAAAAAATTGGGGGAAAAGAAAATTTTGGTGGATTTCGTGGTGGGAAGGGTGGGGATTGTTGGGGAGGGGCTAGATCCACTTGCCAAACATCAAATCCATGGACCAAAACAACCAAATCTCACAAGATCCAACAAATTGCAAGAAAAAAATTTGGGGCTATTTTTGTGGGGATTTTCGAATTTGGACGAAAAACAACAAAATCAAGCTAGCAAATGGGGGATGGGACTCCAAGATGTGAATCAACCTTGCTCATGATACCAAGATGTTGTAGGGTGAAACCCTAGAGGGGATCTTTTCACACTTGGAGGGGGAAAAGGAGGAAGAACACTCAAGAACACAAGGCACAAATCACTCAAACAAACCCAAATATCACATCCACTAGAGTAGCATACATGAGATCCACAAGATTACATGAACAATTCAAGGAAAATAACACTAGGTAAGCTCTTCCCACTAGGTGAGGTCTTGATCTTGATCTCCTTCAAGAGGAGGGCTTGATAATCCCAAGGATTCTTCCCAAAGAGGGGTCTTGATCTCCAAGAGGAGGAGGATACAAGGAGCAAAGCTCTCTTTGGTGTTCTAAAATACTTTGCTAACCCTACAAATGACCTAGGAGATGAGTATATAAAGGCTAGGGACGACACTTAGGGAAAGAGGGGCACAAAGGACTAAAATGTCCCTAAAATGCGTAGCCACGGGGGAAGGGTCCGGGCACCCGGGGTGGAACCGGCCGGGCACCCGGACCGGTCAGGAGCACCGGAGGAGGGAGGACCGGGCACCCGGGGTCCAAGGCCCGGGCACCCGGGGTGGCAGAGGGCGGCTGGGGCGGTGTGGTCCGGGCACCCGGGGCCGGCTGTGCGAGGGCCAAGTGGAGGGCCGGGCACCAGGGGCCGAGAAGGCCGGGCACCCAGGGTGTCCAGGGGGTTCGGCCCTCCCCTTGTCTTCGAGTCCGGGCACCCGGGGTCCTTTCCGTCCGGGCACCTGGGGTGTCTAGGGGCTTCTTCCCTTCCTTCTCCTTGGCCTCTCCTTCATTCTCTTGCTCCATGGATGCTCGCATCTCCGTCTTCTCCTTCCCACGATCATCTTCGATGTACCTAAGAATGCATAGCGTATCTCTTTGAGGTAGAATCCCATTCTCATGTGAAACCGAACGAAACACGGATAGGAAAGAAGTGATCTCGTACTCGATGTTGCGTGCACGTGCTCTTGTCATTGGCCCACTTGGTGCTTGCGGTGGTGATGGAGTGTCGGTGCGGGTAGTCGAGGGATGCTCCGCATCACTTTGCTTCTCCGTCTTTTCCTTTTCTTCTTCACATCATGTGTGGGTTCAATCCTCTTTTTGGAGCTCCTTATTAATGAGATTGGTTGGATAGAAGGCTCCTCCTCGTTACCTGATTCATCATAAGAAATAATAGGAGGATATTGGGAAGCCTCTTCCCTTTCATTAATATTCTCTTCATCCTCTATTTGTTTTCTTTTCTTTATGTAATTGGCAATATAAGGATTTTCAATGCAATTCACTGCACAATACATATAAATTTCCTCTAGATCAAAATTAAGAAGTTTATCACGGGCAAATACTGGAAGATAGTTAGTTATACGTTTCATTTCTTCATAACCCATAAGCAAACTAAGTTCATTATGATGTGCAAAGCAAATCAACTCATCACAATTTTTGGAAACAATTAGATCATGAAACAATTTGCATCGGATAGTTAAATGACCACGTTCATTGCAAAGTTCACAAGTACGGCTAAGAAAATTTAAATTTTCGGCACAAACATCTAACCTTTCTTGCAACCATTTAGTTTCTAAGTACTTATGTTTCTTGCAAAATCTATCTTCCCTTTTTGGTATGTATTTGCAAACTCTACGCACTCCACAAAAATCGACATGCTTATAAGAGACATTCTCATCACGACTAGTGCAATCATCATTAGTACTATGGATATTCAAAGAGTTCATACTAATAACATTGCAATCATGCTCATCATTCAAAGATTTAGTGCCAAACATTTTATAGACATCTTCTTCTAGCACTTGAGCACAATTTTCCTTTCCATCATTCTCACAAAAGATATTAAAAAGATGAAGCGTATGAGGCAAACTCAATTCCATTTTTTTAGTTTTCTTTTATAAACTAAACTAGTGATAAAACAAGAAATTAAAAGATTCAATTGCAAGATCTAAAGATATACCTTCAAGCACTAACCTCCCCGGCAATGGTGCCAGAAAAGAGCTTGATGTCTACTACACAACCTTCTCATTGTAGGCGTTGTTGGGCCTCCAAGTGCAGAGGTTTGTAGGACAGTAGCAAATTTCCCTCAAGTGGATGACCTAAGGTTTATCAATCCGTGGGAGGCGTAGGATGAAGATGGTCTCTCTCAAACAACCCTACAACCAAATAACAAAGAGTCTCGTGTGTCCCCAACACACCCAATACAATGGTAAATTGTATAGGTGCACTAGTTCGGCGAAGAGATGGTGATACAAGTGCAATATAGATAGTAGATATGGATTTTTGTAATCTGAAAATATAAAAACAGCAAGGTAGCAAGCGATAAAAGTGAGCGTAAACGGTATTGCAATGCTAGGAAACAAGGCCTAGGGTTCATACTTTCACTAGTGCAAGTTCTCTCAACAATAATAACATAATTGGATCATATAACTATCCCTCAACATGCAACAAAGAGTCACTCCAAAGTCACTAATAGCGGAGAACAAACAAAGAGATTATTGTAGGGTACGAAACCACCTCAAAGTTATCCTTTCTGATCGATCTATTCAAGAGTCCGTAGTAAAATAACACGAAGCTATTCTTTCCGTTCGATCTATCCTAGAGTTCGTACTAGAATAACACCTTAAGATACAAATCAACCAAAACCCTAATGTCACCTAGATACGCCAATGTCACCTCAAGTATCTGTGGGTATGATTATACGATATGCATCACACAATCTCAGATTCATCTATTCAACCAACACAAAGAACTTCAAAGAATGCCCCAAAGTTTCTACCGGAGAGTCAAGACGAAAACGTGTGCCAACCCCTATGCATAAGTTCACAAGGTCACTGAACCCGCAAGTTGATCACCAAAACATACATCAAGTAGATCACGTGAATATCCCATTGTAACCACAGATAAGCACATGCAAGACATACATCAAGTGTTCTCAAATCCTTAAAGACTCAATCCGATAAGATAACTTCAAAGGGAAAACTCAATCCATTACAAGAGAGTAGAGGGGGAGAAACATCATAAGATCCAACTATAATAGCAAAGCTCACGATACATCAAGATCGTGCCAAATAAAGAACACGAGAGAGAGAGACAAACAAATAGCTACTGGTACATACCCTCAGCCCCGAGGGTGAACTACCCCCTCCTCGTCATGGAGAGCGCTGGGATGATGAAGATGGCCACCGGTGAGGGATCCCCCCTCCGGCAGGGTGCCGGAACAGGGTCCCGATTGGTTTTTGGTGGCTACAGAGGCTTGCGGCGGCGGAACTCCCGATCTATTTTGTTCCCCGATGGTTTTAGGGTGTATGGACATATATAGGCGAAAGAAGTCGTTCAGGGGAGCCACGAGGGGCCCACGAAGGTGGAGGGCGCGCCCAGGGGGGTGGCGCGCCCCCCTGCCTCATGCCTTCCTCGTTGCTTCCCTTACGTATACTCCAAGTCTTCTGGATTGCTTCCGTTCCAAAAATAACTCTCCCGAAGGTTTCATTCCGTTTGGACTCCGTTTGATATTCCTTTTCCGCGAAACACTGAAACAAGGGAAAAAACAGAAACTGGCACTGGGCTTTGGGTTAATAGGTTAGTCCCAGAAATAATATAAAAGTGTAAAATAAAGCCCATAAACATCGAAAACAGATAATATAATAGCATGGAACAATAAAAAATTATAGATACGTTGGAGACGTATCAGCTGCGCGTCTGCGTCAACATCCCAGGTCTCAACAGGGCTTCGCAGGGCCTCTTCTAGCCGTCTCGCATCGGCCGGAGCGGGGGCTACCCCTGCAGCTACATCTGCATGCCGTTCAGCCTGCTGAACATGGCCGCCTCGTACCAGCGCTTCATGCAGGGGTCCTTGGTGGCCCACGAGGCAAGGCACCAGGCGGTCCTGACGGAGGAGATACCAGACCCTTGCGAGCCCCCTGGACCTCCAGAGCCTCCCGGGCCTCAGGAGTCAGCTGGCAAGTGAGGAGCGATCTCTATGGCGCGCATCTTCAGCTACCCCGACGCTCCTACGACGATGGTACTAGGTACTTTTTGGTTTGTTCAACTAAGGGCCCCCTCGAGTTGCGTCATCCTCAGGCTGCTGGGGCCCGCTCTCACAGCTGTGCCATTTTGATTCGCGTACCCTAGACCAGTTACGCATGCTCAAGTTATTATGGTTGTTAATGTTACACCTGACGACCCGACATCTCTGGAGTTACTTTTGCGATTCCCGCACGTTGCTGACCCGCCTCTTGCTCGTCCCGTGATGGGGGCTGCTGGCACGACGTCTGTGCTTGGGTCTGTCCCTGTAGCACTGATAAATCTCAGTGACCGAGCACTGGCTCGCGGCCGGCCCCGCGCACATCACCTCACCGGGTCCTTAGTGCCTTCATCTTCTCGCGGAAAGATCATGGGTAGGATAGCAAGTGCAGCTGCCCTTTGTGTTTCGTGACTAACTCGCGGGAACCTCCGGAGGCAGGACCTCGAGCGGCTTCGCCAACACCTCACCGCCTCAGGAGGACACCACACTGCGTGTCGTGGGGCACAACCCCTCCTGGGCGCCCCCGTGGGGCAAGCAACTCCCTTCTCGTGCAAGTCGCTTGGACGTTAAAGGGGGGGCCTTGAGCATCGCGCCTCAGGGGCTCCTACCAGCTCTCGAGCCCTCGCCTCCTGGCCTTGACCATGGCATCCCGACCTGGCATACCAGCAGCGGCCGAGCCTTGCTCGAGAGCTGGGTCCCGAGAACGTAGAGCACCATGACGAGTGAGGAAATGGGGTCGCGGAGCCCCGCAGGGGGGTACCATCAAGGGAGAGGTGTGGCCCAACGCTGGACAAGGAGCTTGCCTTCGCAACGAGAGAACCACTGCAGGCTGCAAGCTCGCTAAGATGAGTCGCCTCACACGCGCAGGCGTGAACCTCATAGTCAGCATTTCGCATCATGCGATTTCGCTCGGGCAAGGAAGCTCCCCTTTTAGCCCTTCAGGAGCCGCTTGCGCACCAAAGGGGACCTCCCGAGCATCGCGTCTCGGGGGCTCTTACTGGACCTCGGGCCGCTCACTTCCTGGCCTTGACCACGACATCGCGACCTGGCATACCAGCGACAGCCGAAGCTTGCCTGGGGACTGGGTCCTGTTGGCGTAGAGCAATAAGCTACCGCAAGAATAAAAGAGGGGCCGTGCCCAAGCGAGAGACGTGATCGCAACATAAATTGGGAACGTTAACATTAAGGTGCAAGCGTCACGCTCTTTACACACCCCTGTGGGGCCCTTCATGATTTTTGCGCAGGAATGAAACAAAAGGAAAAAGACCTCCTGAGGACCGCGGCCTAGGCAGCGTCACCCACGACGCCGGGCTGGCATCGTTCCTCCCCTAAGCCCGGGTGTGGCGACGCGACGGCACGTGGCATACGTCGTCACTCAAGCTTGGTTCGGAGGAAGCGCCGCTGCTGCTGGAGGAATCGCGGACAAGGCCAAGGGCAAGTTCACCGACAGAGGCTGCTTCGCCTCGCCGACCTGTAGGGGGGTCGCCGTCTCGATCGCCTCCCCTGGGGCAGCACTCCCTACGCCGGTCATCCTCTCGAAAGACCTTAAAGAAGAGCGTCGATGCGCTGTCATACTCGAAGTGGATGGGGTGGCTCCCCTCCGAGATGCAGGCACGGGCGATCGCCCCCCATCCTCGGGTCATGAAGACGTCGCCAGAATAGACGGCCTCAACCTTCGCCTCTGAATCTTGGCAGCAGCAGCCGTCGTGTTCCAGCCACAGCTCGACGGCCCCCTTTGACGGCATCTCCCTCGCAGGGACCGCGGGAGCCGGATCCACGTGCATGGCAGCATTGCTGTCCATACCACGAACCCGCGGGCCGTGTCGCAGGCATGGGCCTACGGGCAAGGTGGTCGCACGACCATCGCTTGGACTCCCCCACGGCTCCCTCCCACACGACTTCTGCGGCTGCTCCCGCGGGCGGGGCTCTGCGCACGAACATCCTCACTGACGGGGAAACCCGGTGGGGCATGTTCGTGCCAGGGTCGCGCTGCCATAGGTGTTGCGGTGGCCTCACAAGGGCAACCGTGCCTTTTCTTTGGCGGGAGCAACTCCGGTTCCGCCTGTGGAGCCTTTCCCTTCTCGACGGCCGGAAACCTCCTCACTGGCGCCATGGATGCCCTGGCGAGATGGCGGCACGGTGAAGAAGAAGAAGGAGCGAGCAGCAAGAAGATGAAGATGGGCTGGAGGCTCCGCCCCCTTCTCCATTTATAGCCGGAGGAAGGCTGACCGCCGGCCTCTAACGTTCCAAGCAATGATGGCCCCTCTGCATGTACCAGGCAGTTGTCAAGTCGGGCAGTTGCCAAGGCGATTTGGGAAGCGGAGACGTCCACGTCCCATAGAGCGCCATGCATCAGCCTGGCCCGCAGGCGATTAGGGCCCACATCGCTTCGTCCTTGCCCTTTGGCTTCGCCTCGAAGCCAAGTCCGAGCGCGCATTGGGCCCGCGGGCTACTGTCGGCGTTCTGGGAACCAAGGTACCCAGACTTGCCTGCCTGCAGCCCACGGCTTGGCTCCATCGACGGCTTGGTACAGCCCATCTACAAGACCACCAAGACAAGACCCTCACGAGGGGCCATGTCTCGCGAGGCGGACGATGCCAAGACCTCCCGAAGGAGCAACCTCCCCAGGCGGCCTCCCGAGGAGAGGAGATTCCTATGCAGGTACCTAGCCTCATGAGGCTACCATGACGCAAGCCATGACGACCGAGGCAGGCGGGCGCCAGCGGGCGCAGAGGAGGCAATTTCCTCTTTGGTGCTAAGGAGGCAAGGACATGCGTGGGTTTCTGAGGACTCTAGCAAAGGTTTCCATTCCGGTGCAACGAGACCAAGACCGCCAGCACGGCAGGATGGATGTCATCGCCGAGCCCACCGCTGCGTCACGACCAGAAGCTTTGCAGGCGAAGACCACCTTTCGTCAGGATAAGATGTACTACTTGTCCCCTTTTAAATTGGCCACTGTGGGATCCCTTCCCGCCTACGTTTTGGGGGAAGAGGACCGAGGCCACTATAAATATAGGTTAGCCACCACCATAGAAGGGGTCGACTCATTCCCTCACCCCTGGACCTCGCGAGGTTGTTCATCCCTTGTACTAGTTCATCCTCAACCCCTCGTGAGGCCAATCCATCACAAAGCAGGAGTAGGGTCTTACACCGCAAGGTGGCCCGAACCTGGGTAAACTGTCGTGTTCATCTTCTCCCTTGTTCGTGCGAATCGAGCAAGGTCGTGGGGCGACGAGCTGGTAGGATGGATAGGTTGAGTTCTTCGCACACGCCCCAGAGTTCGAACCTTTCTTAGGTCTGCAGAGCCCTGAATCCGACAGTGGCGAAGCTTTGTGGGAGAGCCTTTCCATTGAGATGAAGCACGTGGTCTGGAAGAGCCCTTGCCGTCGTCTGGAAGAGCCGCCGTGCTAGGTGGATCGAGGTTGGCTTGCCGGCCAGCTCACCCGAGGTCTTCGACGACGAGTATGACACCACTGTGGAGACGGGCTCCGACGACACCGCTCCGGCTCCCGCGACTCCTGTGGACGTCGGCTTCACCATGGAGCAAGCGCAGGTGCACTACAACGCCATCATGGCGGAGGTGCAGCCTGCGCCGGCGCCTTTGTCAGCGTTCCAGCAGGCCCAGGAGGAACAACGGTACAACCTGTTCCTCCTGGAGCAACATCTGTTGGTGGAGGGCCAGATCTACGACGAGCGCGTGAGCGAGGAGGCCGTGGTGGCCATGGCCGCGATGAACCCAAACTTTGTCGCGGAGTAGCGTTCCGTCTATCATGCCGTCCGCGCTCAATCCGCCGCTCGCCAGGAAGCGGACGCCGCGGAGGCGCAGCTCCAGGCGATCGAGGAGGAGAACAACGCCAGCTGGGACTCCTACGCGCTGCTGATGAACCATTTGGCGGCCTGGTGGGACGACGACAGTGCGGGCGCCCCCATTTCCAACTGGACCCATGTCCACTGGCGACGGACAAGGCGCGGACTCCTCCGAGGATGAGTAGGGCACGGGAGGCGGCAGAGCGTTGTGTCCCATGTGGGCCTGTCCGTCTCCCGTGTTATACTCTTCCTCGCCGGAGACCGCAGCTTCACTTCATCGATCTTATCGCCGGTGGTTATGAAGACGGCGGATGGAGGACGAGGGGCGCTTGGACGCCGGGCGCCGGCGCCATAGGATAAGTTTAGGGTCGGGTCAGTTTCTTTTGTTCTAGATGTACGAAATCTAATGAAAATCCTCCGTATTTGTATGAATCCGTCATGTTTGTATAAAATCCGGCCGTGTTTGCATAAATTTCATCCGGTTTGTTGAAAAGGTGTTTAAAATGTATGCGGCTATGACAACCTTCCGCATCCAGATCCACGGATTGGTTCCCCTGTCCGCGAACAGATGCAGAAAAAAATTTACGGATTGCGTTGAAGATGCCCTAAAACACTAAACTAGTATTTGAGAAGGAAAGCCTGCATTATTTTTGGCACAACGGTACACAAGTACAACTTGTTGGTACAATCAGCTGCGTTTGCGCTGGCTTCTCTTATTGACGCAGACTTCCTGTCTGTTCGGAATGGCTGATTGTTTGTTTGGTTGTTGAAATTTGAATTTTGATACTCCCAATCTTTTTTAGCATCAATTAATATGGATTGAAGGGAGTAGTAGTTTTGATGTAAATATTTCTGATCACCTACAAAATCATTCACAAAAATTCTTTTTCAAAAGGGAGTATCTAGCTCAATCGATTGAGAAAACAACAACAATCGAAAGCTAAAAAATATAAAAAAACCTGCACGAACTTCATGCATAATCAGCAGCATCGACTGAGCTACAGTCGAGTGAGAAATAGCATACCCGTTATCAAAACTGACTAGACTGTGACACGCGCTTTGCCGCGTCGTTCTTCGGTCGTGAGTTAAGTCTCGTCCATTTATTTTCTACGTGGTTTTATTACTGTTTGCTCACTTATTGTCCGTAACTGTTAAACTGTTGATCATAGGTTAAACTGTTAGTTTAGTGGGTGATTCGTGCATGTTCACAGAATGAAATGCATCGACCAATCAAGTTCGATGAGCTATTTGTCATCGGCCTCTTGCATGCATTGTAAAAGGCAGAGCCATAAATTTTTGGTATAAATTCAAATACTCCTTCTGTTTCATAATATAGTGCATATAATATTTTTTAAAGTCAAAGTTTGTGAACTTGACTCAGTTTATAGAGAAAACTATTTATATCTATAATTCCAAATATCTAGAAATATGAAAATACTTCTTATAATGAATCTAATGATATATGCTTGGCATTATAGATGTAAATGTTTTTCTCCAAAAACATGGTCAAAGTTTGTGTCGTTTGACTTTTAAAAATATGTATATGCACTACATTATGAAATGGTGAGAGTACTCAATTCGGCTCTGGGGAGCATTTGGTCATGTTTACCAATATTTTTTGTAAATGACAAAAAATATTAAAAAATTCAAACATGCGCATATTCATGTATAAAATGCCAAAGTACTTCAATATGTGTAAAAAAACAAGTGGGTCGACAAATTTTTGACATTTCTCGACTACTTAGCTTTGTTTTTTCATTGACGAAAGACTATTGTTCCATCTCTCGTGAAAATTTTCATGCATGTTTTGAACACTAACATGGATATGAAAAGAAAATTAATATTTTCTAATGTAGTTTGCTATTTGTTTTTAATTTACTATCAACAACAAATGCTCCCTACAGCCAAAATGCCATTTCCGTCTCCATTTCATCTATACAGTAGGTTGTCCTTCCTTTAAGGCATGTGATGTTGTGGGTAGCTAGCAGGAAAATGAGAATCACAGTGATGTTCTTATATACTGCATTTGTTTATTTTTACTCCGCGTATTAGGTTTCTCTGAAGTCAAACTTTGTAAAGTCTGATCAAGTTTATATTTTGAAATATTTTCTGTGATAGATCTAACGATATTGATTTTGTATTGTGCATGTTAATATTTTCTGAAAACTTGATCAAACTTACACTGAGTTTGACTTAAGACAAAATGTATATACAAAGTAAAAAAAAATAAGAGTATGCTATATATATACTTTGCATTTGAGAGACACAATAACATATACTAATATACATTCACACTTAAGCAATGGACACACATTGACAAATGGGCCAATAACGCTCCCCTCAGCCCTGAGCCACCGGAGGCAAGGAATTCAAGAGAGCTTAGTAACTAGAAAGATTATGTATTCAGTTCTGTGAACACAAAGCATGTACAGTCGGATTAGAGCATTGTCAACACCGTCCCCCAAAACGCCAGTAAATATCTGGACTGAGACGTCAACAAGGTGTCGAAAATGTTCGTAGATGGGTCCGCACGTCTGAATTACCGCAAACCGGACATAAACTGCGGGAGGTTTGCACGAGTCCGGACCTCCGCCACGTAGGACTCTGACAACCCCGGCCCACTCAAACTTCTGTCCTGGAGCCCTTTTCTCTCACGCCATCCCTTCCGCTTGTTCTCTATCCGCACCCTCCTCTCCCGAGGCCGTCACTTTCCCACTTCGACCGTCGCATAGGCCTTGCCGGACATCGGCCGCCCCCCATGCTCATACCCGCCCGCCTTCGACTAAGCCACCGTCCACCCTGGATCCGTCCATGCCAGGCACCATGCCCGATAAGTGCTCGTTTGAGTTTTTTTTTTACGTTTTCATTGTTTCTTTGGAACAAGCACGATGGTGGGGGTAGTCGGTAAGGGAGGATGAGTTGCTGTGCAATGCATGGGTTGACCAGAAGTGTAGACTTTCTAGGAATGAAGCAAGGTGGCCAGGTGTTTTGGGAAAATGTGTGATGTTGGTTTCATGGTCGCAATGTGAAGTCTTTAGCCCATCCGTGGTACACCATTTCAAACTCGGTTATGAAGTAAAGTGTGAATGCGCAAGTGAAGTGAATGTTACCACCGGGTGTTTCAAGAGTGGAGATCGTAAGTTTTGCTTCTTGCCACTCTACATGTTGATCAATTTATTTATCACACAATGTTGCTACTTGATAATCACCGCGTTGTGTTGGCACCACACGTTCACTTGTTTTACCAAACAACGGAGGGCGGGTCATTCATGTTCATACATTGTTTGATGAAATGCAAGATGCACAAGCGTTTGGATGACCAACTTTTATAGACTCGGGTAACATTGATTTTTTATCGACAAATTTCAAAAACTTGTTGAACATCCAGTTATATTCTGGATCTAATATTGATCAAACTATTGTTGTACTAGGATATCTGCATGTTATTTATGGATAAATTGTGGTATTGCTATATTATTTTGAGCGCTCCGAACATAAAAAAATAGAGACCGGCGTTTAGGGCACTGCATTGGATGGACGGCTCCCGTACCCGTGTTCGTGGATGCATCGATAGTAAGTCTGATTTTGTGAACAACATTGGAGATGTCCTTGGTTATTCTCAAAACTTGAGACAATCAAAATGTGTCTCTTACATAAAGAAATTGAGTGTTTTCTAACTTGTTGTCTGGTGAAACATTTGACTTAAAAATTACAGTGAAGTTCCTACGAAATTGCTGCATGCGGTCGCCGCACACGCATGTAATGCAGCCGTCGCCTCCTCTTCAAGAAAAAAAACTTAGGGTTCCTCTGTCTCCTATCGGTGCCATCGTCGGTCCGCCTCGTATCCGATGGCCCTAGGGCCTTGAAGGCACGGTGGACCTTGGACATTGCCAGTGGAAGGGATCTTGCTCCGTTTTAGGTGATTTTTTGTGAGTTGGTTTAGGATTTGTGTCTTGCTCAGGAGATGAACCGGTGGTGGCTTCCTGAAGATAGAATAAAATTCCCCCTCCTAGCCCCCGTTCCGGTGATGCATCTAACATCGTCGGAGGGCATGTGGAGGCATGTCATCGACGTATCTTGTGAGATTTGATCAGCGATGGTCTTCGGTAGACATGCTTGGATCCAGTCTTCGTTTGTGTGTCCACAGGTTTGATCGTTTCGATCTATACTTCTCTTCATCGACAATTATTACTGTTTTGGTATGTTGGTCCTACGGGGGCTTAGCACGGTCACTTTCTGACCGTCTACTACAATAAGTTTGGTCTGACTCCGGTGAAGAAGGGTGATGACAGCGGCACACCTTCGTCTCGCTTCAGTGTTTGTGGTACTACGGAGTATTTTTTGTTATTTCTATGTTCTTTGTATTGCCATGGCCCGATGAATAGATCAAAAGTTTTCTTGGGAAAAAAGTTGCCGCTGACAAAAGTGGCCCGTGACTGAATGTGGCCAATCTTCTTCGCTTTGCATAGTTGCATTAGCTCATCCATCTCTCTCTGCCAATCTTTTCTTAATCCAACATAAAGCTCGTCAATCTTTCATGGTGAGTAGAGTACCTTCCTGTCACGACCTGGTAAGGTCAGGAGCTCCTTTCCTCCAACAACTCGTGCACGACGCAGCGTTTATTTATAGAAAACGCAGAGAAAACGAAGAAAGAAAAAGGAGCTTCAGCCTTGAGGGAGAGCATGTACAGAAACAGGCAGTATATAACTGGTGGAATGAATAAAATAGAAGCAAAAGCACAAAAGTCCCGGCTCTTTCGATTTGTCATGTTGTTTGAAGCGCTAGCTGCGTGCGTTCGTGTGGTGCGCCTGCGCGATCTCTGAAGCAGTCCATTTCGCAGTGGGAAACGGTGAGCTAGGGGAAGACGATGAATCTGTTTGGCTGCCTAACGCCAGCTTTGCTGCCTTCCAGAATACGTACGCGTCAGGATTGACAAGTGCTACTTACCGTACAGACATCCTTAACTACGCGGAAAAGATGTCACGCGGTTATACCGGTTCAAACGGTGGACACATTCGTATCGAGTAAAGTGTCAATTATGTGTCTTTTTTTCCGAATGAAGTGTCTACGCTAACGCTAGCTTCCTCCTAAAATGTCAACTTTTTTTTCTTTGAACATCAGCACACGCACAAGCGTTCATATATACGCGCATACACTTATCCCTATGAACGTACACACGCACACCCGACCCTTATGAGCACCTCCGAGAGATTGAGCCGGCATATTATCTTGAGATTTTACGAAGTCACCGTATGCGCCTCGTAGTTGACGCGAATGTTTCCTCGCACTCAAGGCGTATCGCCGGAAATCCTGAATTAAATCCAGGATAAATGCGAATACCAGGACTTGAATCCTAGTAGGCTTGCAATACCACCGTCCACATAACCATCCAACCAGGGCCGTCTCCAGAAATTCGGGGCCCCGGGCGAAAACCAAAACGTGGCCCAAAATTTTGACAATTCACATAAAGGAATAATTAATATGTGTAAAGAATACTATCACTTTATTATATAATTTCAAGTCTGCTTTATTTCTACCTTATTTAGGCATATTTCAACACTATTGCTAGAAGGTAAAGGGATTGCAAAGCAATGAACGGACCTCATGTCCTACCAAAAAGGAGCATCCGTCTAGTATTTCTTGAAATAAAATCTTCAATCATATCTTTGTACTTTATCTTCTCCAAGACATCGTCACCTCCATCGGCGATATTACCATCAACCCCTTCATTGGCAATATTACCATCATCAATTTCTGCATCAGGAGCCTCAACCTCAGTTGCATTATCATCAAGACCATCATCAACATTAAAATCTGTAGTTTGATTTTCAGAATTATGTTTGGGCCCTTTCACCAAATATCTATCAAGGGAACCCGTTAGAGATTGAGCCTCATCTTCGAGTTTTTGTTTCTTCTTATGCTTTGCAGCACCAGATTCATGCTTCCTAATTCTAGCAGACATGATGAAGATTCAGGAACACAGAACCTAACAAATTAGAAAAGTGATCATTGATCAAACAAAATCTATTTAGTTTCTAATAGTAACGGTCGTTAGATGAATAGATCATCCAAACACAAAGAAAATGAATTGAAAATAGAACCTCGCACTTGGAGATTAAAACACGGTCAGTAGTTAGGCCTGGATGTGTTCCTCGATGGCTCGATCCTGATAGCGGTCCACAGCTGTTGCGGCTTCACATAGCAAGACGACCAGCAATGGGATTAGATCGGAGGTAACTACCTCGGCGCCGGCACGACTGCCAGGACCTTGGTCAATGCCCGATCGCCGCTCGCGAGACCTAGATGGCAGTTCGCTGTCTGTTCATCTGCAATCGCTGGAATCAAGCGATTCGTATCCAATCTTCCGATCGACCTATTGGGCCTCCAACATTATTTTCTATAAATATGTCATTTGGGCCTCTAGCACTAGCAGACCTGGACGCCAGCAGTCCTGGGAAGCCCAGCAGATTAATCAAAGACACCACGTAGTCACGTACACACATACGCTAGTTTCCTTTCCTTTCTTTTAGCGATATTTCAACCGAAGGGAGGCAAAGTACGAAGGGTTTCTTCTCTCGATGGGGCCCCCACGATTTTGGGGCCCTATGCGATCGCTCACCTCGCTCCCCCTCATCGACGGGCCTGCATCCAACCACAGGTTGGTTCACAAAATTTCAACTTTATTAATACGTATTGTTTTAGTGTGAAAAGCCCTACTTTAAAAATGGGTGTAAGGGCATATCCAACGGCGACCCCCAAATTTTCTCCCGTATCTGTCCGCGCACAAGGGGACCAGTCCATGGACACAATACGGGAGGCCATCATCCAACCGTAGCCGCATACATTTCAAACTCTTTTTCAACAAACCAGATGAAATTCATGGAAACTGGACAGATTTTCATATAAACATGATGGATTTCATACAAACACGATGTATTTTCATTACATTTCGAACATTTAGAAAAAAATGATCCGACCCTAAACCTATCCTACGGCGGCGGCGGCCGGCATCCAAGCCCGTGTCTTCCTCCATCCGTCGTCTCCATGAGCACCGGCGATAAGACCCGTGAAGTGAAGGTGCGGTCTCCGGCGTGAAAGAGTAAAGACGGGAGACGGACCGGCCCACATGGGACATAAGGCACTGCCGCCTTCCGTGGCCTACTCATCCTCAGAGGAGTCTGCGACCTGTCCGTCGCCAGTGGACGTGAGGTCCACGATGAAAATGGTGGCCCTGCGTTGCCGTCATCCCACCAGGTCGCCTGATGGTTCGTCGACGGCGCGTAGGAGGCGCTGCTAGCGTTGTTCTCCTCCGCCATCACCTGCAGCTGCGCCTCAGCGACGAAGTTGGAGTTCACCGCGGCCATGGCCGCCACGGCCTCCTCGCTCGCACGCTCGCCGTAGATCTGGCCCTCCGCCAGCGGGTGCTGCTCCAGGAGGAACAGGTTGTACCGTTATTCCTCCTGCGCTTGCTGGAACGCCAACAAAGGCGCCGACGCAGGCTGCTCCTCCGCCATGGTGGCGTTGTAGTGCGTCTGCACCTGCTCCATGGTGAAGTCGGCGTGCACAGGTGGCGGGGGAGCCGGTGCAGTGTCATCGGAGACCGTCTCCATGGTGGTGTCATCCTCGTCGTCGAAGACCTCAGGCGAGCTGGTCGGCAAGCCGACCTTGATCCGCCTGGCACGGCAACTCTGCCAGGTGGCGGCTACGGCGGGCTTCATCTCCGTGGAAAGGCTCTCCCATAAGGTTTCACCGCCTACAGTCATGGCGGATGTAATGCAAGGAAGGAGGATGGGGAGTGGCTTGTGTTGTAGTGTGGAGTTAGCCGGGTGTGGCCACATTGAACGAACGTGGTAGATATCCATCCCGCCCCGTCCAGTCACACGTCTTCAGCATTCAACAGGCGCGGACATTGGAGACGCGTCGCGGGCGGTGCCCTCGGTGGCGCGCCGCTGCAATGGCGGATGCAGTGAGAGATCGCGTCCGCCCTGAGCCGTCTTCAATGTGAAGTCGTGTGCTCTACAGCGGCATGAATGCGGGCAGCTGGAGCCGGGCGGGAACGCACGTAGGCGAGGGAGGAGGGGTTTGGGTGGCCAGGGCGGTCAGAAGCGAGCGTGGGAGCGGTCCGGACTCCCGCACCCCCTACTTTTGTCTCTGCTTTGTAGGAGAAAGTACCTCCGGGCCACGGCGCGGACCGATACATGACTGCGTTGGATGGCTTCCACTGTCCAGACAATGGGATTCGGACGCATACGGAAGGTTTGCGGGTCGGCGCTGGAGATTCCCTAAGATCATTTCTTCTATTGATTGTAGAAATTCGTTTTTCTCTTCCCGTTTATATGATATTGATCTTCGATGAATGAGCCTTTGTAAATGCTTTTATATCTATTCTATGTGGTAGGCGCCCAACCGGATGGAAACATTTAGCTCTTGGGTGCTGATAACCCACAAGTATAGGGGATCAATTGTAGCCTTTCTCGATAAGTAAGAGTGTTGAACCCAACGAGGAGCTAAAGGTAGAACAAATATTCCCTCAAGTTCTATCGACCACTGATACAACTCTACGAAAGCTTGACGTTCGCTTTACCTAGAACAAGTATGAAACTAGAAGTACTTTGTAGGTGTGATAGGATAGATTTGTAAGATAAAAAAGAGCACGTAAATAAAAACTAGGGGTTGTTTAGATAAAGAAACAACTAAGTTAGTTTTAATAGAGAGCTTTTTGTCACAAGAAAGATATTTGTCCCTAGAAAATCGATAACTAGACCGGTAATCATTATTGCAATTTTATATGAGGGAGAGGCATAAGCTAACATACTTTCTCTTCTTGGATCATATACACTTATGATTGAAACTCTAGCAAGCATTCACAACTACTAAAGATCATTAAGGTAAAACCTAACCATAGCATTAAAGTATCAAGTCCTCTTTATTCCCATACGCCATAACCCACTTATCCGTGTTTGTGTTTCTATCACTCACGCAACACAGAAAATAAGCAAACCATGAACATATTGCAAACCCTACAGCGGGGATCCCTCACGCTTGCGCGACACAGAGAGCACCATAGGACAACACCAACAATAAAACATGCAACTCAAACCAATCACAATCATCAATGAACCCATAGGACAAAACGGATCTACTCAAACATCATAGGATAGCCATACATCATTGAGAAATAATATACATCGCTGAGCACCACGTTTAAGTAGAGATTACAGCGGGTAAAGAGGGGTTACACCGCTGCGTAGAGGCGGAGAGAGTTGGTGATGACGGCGGTGAAGTTGTTGGTGTAGATCGTTGTCGCGATGATGGCCCCGGCGGCGTTCCGACGCCACCGGGAGAGAGGGGGAGAGAGCCCCCCTTCTTCTTCTTCTTCTTCCTTGACTTTCCCCCTAGATGGGAGAAGGGTTTCCCCTATGGTCCTTGGCTTCCATGGAGGCGAAGGGGCGGGAGCCCCTCCGAGATTGGATCTCTCTCTCTCTCTCTCTCTCTCTCTCTCTCTCTCTCTCTCTCTCTCTCTCTCTCTCTCTCTCTCTCTCTCTGTTTCCTTCTGTTTCTATGCTCCGAGATTCTGCCCTTTCACCGTTTATTAAATTCCCGGAGATCCGTAACTCTGATTGGGCTGAAATTTTAACATGATTTTTATCTGGATATTAGCTTTCTTGCGGCGAAAGAAGGGCACCAACCGCCTTACGGGGTGGCCACAAGGTCCAGGGGCGCGCCTCCCGACCTTGTGGGCCCCTCGAGCATCGTCTCGCGTTGATTCTTTTTCCCAAAAATCACATATATTCCAAAAATAATCTCCGTAAGTTTTTATCGTGTTTGGACTCCATTTGATATGGATTTTCTGCGAAACAAAAAACATGCAACAAACAGGAACTGGCACTGGGCACTGGATCAATATCTTAGTCCAAGAAAATCATATAAATTGTTGCCAAAAGTATGTAAAAGTTGTAGAATATTGGCATGGAATAATAAAAAATTATAGATACGATGGAGACGTATCAGCATCCCCAAGCTTCATTCATGCTCGTCCTCGAGTAGGTAAATGATAAAAAAGATAATTTTTGATGTGGAATGCTACCTAGCATAATCTTGATCACATAATCTAATCATGGCATGAATATTAAGACACGAGTGATTCAAAGCAATAGTCTATAATTGACATGAAGACAATAATACTTCAAGCATACTAATAAAGCAATCATGTCTTCTCAAAATAACATGGCCAAAGAAAGTTATCCCTACAAAATCGTATAGTCTGGCTATGCTCCATGTTCACCAAAGAAAATATTCAAATCATGCACAACCCTGATAACAAGCCAATTAATTGTTTCATACTTTTGATGTTCTCAAACCTTTTCAACTTTCACGCAATACATGAGTGTGAGCCATGGATATAGCACTATAGGTGGAATAGAATATGATGGTGGAGGTTGTGTGGAGAAGACAAAAAAGAGAGAAAGTCTCACATCAACTAGGCAAATTAATGGGCTATGGAGATGCCCATCAATCAATGTCAATGCAAGTAGTAGGGATTGCCATGCAACGGATGCACTAGAGCTATAAGTGTATGAAAGCTCAAACTAAAAACTAAGTGGGTGTGCATCCAACTTGCTTGCTCATGAAGACCTCAGGCATTTGAGGAAGCCCATCATCGGAATATACAAGCCAAGTTCTATAATGAAAAATTCCCACTAGTATATGAAAGTGACAACATAGGAGACTCTCTCTATGAAGAACACAGTGCTACTTTGAAGCACAAGTGTGGTAAAAGGATAGTAGCGTTGTCTCTTCTCTCTTTTCTCTCATTTTTTGTTTTGTTTTTTTGGGCCCTCTCTTTTTTTGGCCTCTTTTTTTCGTCCGGACTCTCATCCCGACTTGTGGGGGAATCATAGTCTCCATCATCCTTTCCTCACTGGGACAATGCTCTAATAATGATGATCATCACACTTTTATTTACTTACAACTCAATATTACAACTCGATACTAGAACAAAGATATGACTCTATATGAATGCCTCCGGCGGTGTACCGGGATGTGCAATGATCTAGCGTACCAATGACATAAAAAACGGACAAGCCATGAAAATATCATGCTAGCTATCTTACGATCATGCAAAGCAATATGACAATGAATGCTGAAGTCATGTATATGATGATGATGGAAGTTGCATGGCAATATATCTCGGAATGGCTATGGAAATGCCATGATAGGTAGGTATGGTGGCTGTTTTGAGGAAGATATTAGGAGGCTTATGTGTGATAGAGCGTATCGTATCACGGGGTTTGGATGCACCGGCGAAGTTTGCACCAACTCTCGAGGTGAGAAAGGGCAATGCACGATACCGAAGAGGCTAGCAATGGTGGAAGGGTGAGAGTGCGTATAATCCATGGACTCAACATTAGTTATAAAGAACTCATATACTTATTGCAAAAGTCTGGAAACTATCGAAACAAAGCATTAGACGCATGCTCCTAGGGGGGTAGATTGGTAGGAAAAGACCATCGCTCATCCCAGACCGGTAGTCATAAGGAAGACAATCAATAAATAAATCATGCTCCGACTTCATCACATAACTATTCACCATACGTGCATGCTACGGGAATCACAAACTTCAACACAAGTATTTCTACAATCCACAATTACCCACTAGCATGACTCTAATATCACCATCTTTATATCGCAAAACTATTGCAAGGAATCAAACATATCATATTCAGTGATCTACAAGTTTTATGTAGGATTTTATGACTAACCATGTGAATGACCAATTCCTGTCAACTCTCTAAATAGATATAAGTGAAGAAAGAGAGTTTAATTCTTTCTACAAAAGATATGCCCACGCTCTAACAAATATAAGTGAAGCAAAAGAGCATTCTACAAATGGCGGTTTTCTACGTGTAGGGAAACAGGCAATCCAAACTTCAAATGATATAAGTGAAGCACATGAAGTGTTCTAAAAGCCATACTCAAAAGATATAAGTGAAGTGTAAAGATCATTCTATAAATCAACCAAGGACTATCTCATACCAGCATGGTGCATTTATTAAAAGAAAAATAAAAAGCACACGACGCTCCAAGATTTACGCATATCATGTGACAAATAAAAATATAGCTCCAAGTAAAATTACCGATGATTGTTAGAAGAAAGATGGGATGCCTTCCGGGGCATCCCAAGCTTAGTTGCTTGGGATTCCTTGAATATTACCTTGGGGTGCCTCGGGCATCCCCAAGCTTAGGCTCTTGCCACTCCTTATTCCTTCACCCATCGTGATCTCACCCAAAACTTGGAAACTTCAATCACACAATTAAAACGTCCTCGATTCAATCGTACACTAATCATACACGCAAATGTGTACGATCAAGATCAAGGACTCACAGGAAGATATCACAACACAACTCTAGACACATATTAAAATAATACAAGCTTTATATTACAAGCCATGGGCCTCGAGGGCTCAAATACATAAGCTCGAATACACAAGAGTCAGCGGAAGCAACAATATATGAGTACAGACATGAGTTAGACAAGTTTGCCTTAAGAAGGCTAGCACAAAAGCAACAACGATCGAAAAGGCAAGGCCTCCTGCCTGGGAGCCTCCTAACTACTCCTGGTCGTCGGCGGCCTCCACGTAGTAGTAGGCACCCTCGGTGTAGTAGCAGTCGTCGTCGAAGGTGGCGTATGGATCCTGGGATCCAACATCTGGTTGCATCAACCGGAAGGAAGAAGAAAGGGGGAGCAAAGCAACCGTGAGTACTCATCCAAAGTACTCGCAAGCAAGGATCTACACTACATATGCATCAGTATCAAGGAAATGGTTGTATCTGTGGACTAGACTGCAGAATGCCAGAAGAGAAGGGGGAAAGCCTAGCCTATCAAAAACTAGCATCTTCAAGCGGCTCCTAGCATCTTGCAGGATCAGAAGAGATAAGAATAGCATAAGTAAAGTAGTAGAAGTGTTATCAACCTCGGCCAGAGATCCTTTCTCGACTCCCTGCGAGAAAACAATCCCAGAGCCATACTATCCATTTCTCATCACAATCCATTTCTCATCACAAGTATCCAGTTCTAGTTGTATCGATCAGGATACAACTCCAAGTGTCCGTTACCGTAGGACAGACTATCGATAGATGTTTTCTTCCCTGTAGTGGTGCACCAACTTACCCACCACGCTCGATTAACTCCGGCCGAACACACTTTCCTGGGTCATGCCCGGCCTCGGCCAAACGATACGCCGCAACCCGACCTAGACTTAATAGAGAGGTCAGCACGCCGGACTAAACCTATGCCCCCAGGGGTCATGGGCCATCGCCCCGAGAACTCCTGCACGTTGCGAACGCGGCCGGTGAGTAGTCCTAGCTACCTCCTTAAAAAAGGCAGGTGCTTACCAGTCCAACCCGGCGCGCGTCGCTCAGTCGCTGACGTCTATTAAGCTTCGGCTGATGCATACGACGAAGAACGCGCATACTATGCCCACGTGATGGTTAGTGCTATCAGGCCAGAGGCCCCTCGGATCAAATATCCAAACCGTTAGTGTGTTGGCAGTGCAGTCACGAGCAGAGACTCACGAAAGATGTGACCCCGTCGCCCCGTCTCGAGGACTTGCGACAAGGGCTAAGAATTCCCGGCCACGCCTCGTATTCAACTCTCGGGTACCCCCCAGGTCAACCCGTCTCCACATCACTCGCGGGTACCCCTCAGGGTCGACCCGCCTTTCCAAGTAACAATTGTAAAGTCCAAGTATCCGTGTGTCCAAACATCAAGGGGAAAACCAGAAGAATCACCCCCGGTGAATTCCACTCGGTGTAATCATCAAGGTGAACGTAAGAGGAACCATCCCCGAGGTTCACACTTGAGGGGTTGCATGATAGAGTCGTATAGGAAGTGGTTAAGGCGGAATCACCCTCGATGACCACGACCGAATAGCTACACTACCGGGTTAACATCAGAAGTGCTGTAGAGGTCTCACCCTCGGCACTCGATAGTAACCCAGTAGTGTCGAGCAACTAAGGGGAAAGTGATGTGCGGTGCCGGGGCCTGGTCTTCGATCCCGTTGATTGGGTCTTCGATGATGAAGCAGGGGCAACAAGGACAAGGTGGGGGTCACTGATGGATCACTAACCAACCTATACTAAGCAGTTTAGGATAAGCAGGTAAGGTACAATGAGCAGATTACAAAAGCAGGCTATGCATCAGAATAGGAGCAAACAATAACAGTAGAAAAATCTAATGCAAGCATGAGAGAATGGAATGGGCGATATCGGGATGATCAAAGGGGGGGCTTGCCTGGTTGCTCAGACAAGAAGGAGGGGTCGTTGGTGACGTAGTCGATCACAACGGCATCGGCAGCCGCCACGGGGTCTACCGAAGAGAAGAGGGGGGAGAAACAGTAAATACATAGCAAGCAAGTGCATAACAGGACAACATGCATAATTAGACGTGTTCTAACGTGGTCCTAGACGTTATAGGTGAAGGGGGTAACATCCGGGAATGCTTTCCCAAGTTTGGCATTTTCGGACAGACGAACTGGAGGGGAAAAGTTCGATGTTTGCTATGCTAGGGACATGTGGCGGACGAACAGACCGCGTATTCGGATTCGTCCCGTCATTCTGAGCAACTTTCATGTACAAAGTATTTTCATCTGACTTACGGATTATTTTCTATGAATTTTCAAAGACTTAAACAATATTATAAAACTATTATTAATCCGAAAATAGATATTAAAACGCTAGATGCACGCAGCACAGTGTACACAGTGACTGACAGGTGGGCCAGGGGGTCCCAGTTGACCAGTCAATGTTTGACTGGTCAACAGGGGGTGGGGCCCTGTCATAGGCTGTTTAACTAACTAACAAATTAATTAGACTAATTAGGTTTCAATTAACTAATTAATCTATTAATTAATTATTATGCTTATTCCTTTTTTTAACTAACTTTTTTTACAGGAAAGGGGGGCTGGCCCCACGTGTAAGTGGCCCATAGGCCTTTAGCGGGCGCGAGAGTTATCAGGTGCGGGTGTCCGCGCACCCGCACGGAGGCGACGAAGGGCGCAGGCGGGGCCATAGCCACGGCGCGGCCAGGGGAGGGCGCCGGCCGCGGCGAGGAGGCCGGCCAGCGAGCGGAGGGGGAGAGCGGGTCGCGGCCGAAGCAGGGCAAGGGCTACCGCCGGCTTGTGGAGGCGGGAGGACGGGGCGGCGCGCAACAGCTGCGGGCGGCAGGGGAGCACGCGTGCGCGTAGCGACAGAGAGCGAGGCGAGGCGTGTGCGGGCAGAGGCGGCCTCGGCGGCGCGACGCACGGGAAGGCAGGGGGAGGCGGGTGCGCGCGGGCGGCGATGGCGATGGGCGCGGCGACCGCGGAGGATAGGGGACGGCGCGGGCACGTTCGATCTAGAGGGAGGAGAGGAGTGGAGAACGGTGGCTCACCCCCGTTTGCAGGGGATCGGGGGCCGGCGAGGCTCGACGATGACCGTCGAAGGAGAGGCGGGGCGGGGTGGTCTGGCGAGGGCAGCTCCAGGCGGCGGCGATCCAGTGAGGGGGTTTGGCGCGTCGAGGTGGCGGGCCGCGGCGGCGGCGGGACGGAGCAGGCTATGGGGCGGCGTCGGGGATGGGCACCGGCGTCAGGGGCGCGAGGCGGCGCGGGATCGGGCTCCTCCCCGATCCAGATCCAGGCGAGTGGGGGGAGAGATGAGGGAGAGAGTGGGGTTCGTGGGGGGAGTGGGGATTAGGGTTTGCGGGGTGGACTGAGGGGGGATGTAGGCTGGGCGATGGTGCGGGCCGGCTTGATGGCCTAGTTGCCAGTCGGGCCGGTCGGCCCAGTGGGGGGGGGGGTTGGTCCTTCCTCTTTTTGTTGTTTCCTCTTTTATTAAAAAACAGAGATAGAAAATGACTATTTAGGGTAACCAAAAGAGCTGAGAAAAATGTGGGACTTAGCCTATTAAATAGTTTTCATTTTTAGGCAGTGCCACAAAAAAGTTTGGAGACCAGAGGAATCCATTTGCATTTTTCTCAAATAAGATAGCACTTTAGAATGCTGAAATTGCATTGTAATAATTGCTAGAGTCCATCTTAGCACTTAGGTGATGTCGTTCTCCTTAACAATTAAATGTTATGGAATTTTGGCTAAATGATGAACTATTTTGCAGCAACTTTGGTGTAACTCCATATCTCACTTGCAAATTGAATTTTATTACAAGGTGGAATTTCAAATGATATTTGAATCGGAGGTGATCAAGCACTGTTCCGCAAAATGAACAGTTTTAATCACAGAGGGTTACTGTAGCATGACACTGGGGGTGTTACAGCTCTTGCCACTCCTTATTCCTTCATCCATCGTGATCTCACCCAAAACTTGGAAACTTCAATCACACAAAACTTTACAAAACCCTCGTGAGATCCGTTAGTATAATAAAACAAATCACCACTTTAAGTACTGTTGCAAACTCATTCATATTTTATTTTTGCATTTTAGCTACTATAATATAACTTTTCCATGGCTTAGACCACCGATAAAATTGATAGTTTCATCAAAACGAGCAAAACAATGCATCAAAAACAGAATCTGTAAAAAACAGGACAGTCTGTAGTAATATGAACATCAACCATACTTATGTAACTCCAAAAATTCTGAAAAATTAGGACAAAATCAAATTTGTATAGAAGTACTGTGCAAAAAGTTTCAGAAGCGTTTGACTTTCCAGTAAAAAATGTAAAATCACGCACTACAGTCAAAGTTTCTGTTTTTTGCACTTCACAAACCAAACAAGCAATCTAATCATCCTAAAAGTAGATCTTGGCACATTATTTTTATAGTACAATGGATTTATACAAGGGGATAATTATTTTTGTTAAAAAGTTTCTGTAATTCAAGATTTGCAAAGTTTCCATGGGCATGAACAAAGTTCAAGGAGCTCCCCCATTTCAACGGTGCTCGTCTTTCCTACTTTCACTTTTCTTTTTGAAAACGTTTTAGGTTTCCTACTTTATTTTTTTGTTTTTAAACTTTATAAAAGCACTCAACAGAAAGAAATGACTCTCTAAAACTTCCGGGTTGTCTCCCTGGCAGCGCTTTCTTTAAAGCCATTAAGCTAGGCATAAAGTGCTCAAGTAATGAATCCACCCAGATCCCAAGGTATATCAAAGCCAATTTTAATTAACAATGATTTATCATTTAGTAGTGAGCACAAAGTAATATATATCATGCAACAACGAAGTCTAACTCTCTTCCTATGCATCGGCATGTCATAAAAGAACAATTCATGCACACAAAGTAAAGGCCAGTGCATAGTATAAAATGTTTCTTGCAATTTTATTGTATTGGAAACATAGAGAGGCGGAGATGTAGTTCCTCTCTCATAATAATTGCAAGTAGGAGAAGCAAGCACATGCATAATATATTCATCAAAAGCATCATGTGCAATAGTAGAACACAACCCATCAATATAGTCCTTAACAAGCCCAAACTTCTCCGATATAGTGTAGTTGGGAGAATTCAAAAAGATAATAGGACTATCATGTGTGGGTGCAATAGCAACAATTTCATTCTTAACATAAGGAACTATAGCAAGTTCATCTCCATAAGCATAATTCATATTGGCATCTTGGCCACAAGCATAGCAATTATGAAGCTCATCAAAAAGGGATATTTCAAACGAATCAAAGGGATCATAGCAATTATCATAGCAATCATCCTTCGGTAAGTACGAAGGGAAATTAAACAATGTATGAGTTGAAGAGTTACTCTCATTAGAAGATGGGCACGGGTAGCTAATGCGCTCTTCCTCCTTTTGTTCTTCGCTCTCCTCGTCATCTTTTTCATCTAATGAGCTCACAATATCATCAATTTCTTCTCCCATATGTTCCTGCAAAATATTAGTCTCTTCTTGGACAGCGGAGACTTTCTCAATAAATGCATCAATATCGGCATTGTATTCATAATTCTCATAGCAATATTTGAGTATAGCTAAATTTCCAGGTCTGTAAACAGCATCATAAAGATTTTCACACTCTTTAAACAAAGATTCAATTTCATAAGCACCCATAAAAGCAATGAATTCTTATATTTGTTCCACATCATATTAATCATATACACCATTAGCATAAGAAGCCAAGGTTTTATCATCATTAAATTTGCCTGAAAAGGGAAGGTGTGGAGCCTTCATCCTAGAGCAACAAGTATAATCATATCTCAGGCATAGTTGCCGAGCATACCAACGTAACATATAAATTTGATCCCATAATAGTTTCCCTTTTTGAGTCAAGCAATAATCCCTAAAGTATTTGATGTCTACTATGCAACTTTATTCTTGTAGACACGTGTTGGGCCTCCAAGCGCAAAGTTTTGTAGGACAGTAGCAATTTTCCCTCAAGTGGATGACCTAAGGTTTATCAATCCGTGAGAGGTGTAGGATGAAGATGGTCTCTCTCAAACGACCCTGCAACCAAATACAAGTAATCTCTTGTGTCCCCAACACACCCAATACAATGGCAAATTGTATAGGTGCACTAGTTCGGCGAAGAGATGGTGATAAAAATGTAATATTGATGGTAGAAATATATTTTTATAATCTGAATAAATAAAAACAACAAGGTAGCAATTAGTAAACGGGCACAAAAACGATATTTCAATGCTTAAAAATGAGGCCTAGGGTCTGTACTTTCGTTAGTGCAATCTCCCAACAGTGCTAACATAGTTGGATCATATGATTATCCCTCAAAGTGCAACAAAGAATCACTCCCGAGTTCCTATTAGCGGAGAACAAAAGATAGGAATTTTTTGTAGGGTACGAAGCCACCTCAAAGCTATTCTTTCCGATCAATCTATCCTAGAGTTCGTACTAGAATAACGCAAGCTATTCTTTCCGTTCGATCTAATCAAGAGTTCGTACTAAGATAACACCAAAGCATATTCATATTCATAATACTCAATCCACACAAGGAACTACAAAGAGACCTCAAAGTTTCTACCGGAGAAAAACGTGCATCAACCCCTATGCATAGATTACCCCAATATCACTGCGGGAATCCGCGAGTTGAATGCCAAGACACATATCAAGTGAATCAATATGATACCCCAATTGTCACCTAGAGTATTCATACCGCAAGATATATATCATGTGTTCTCATCTATGAATATTCAATCCGACAAGACAGAAATTCAAAGGGTAAAGATTCAATTCATCATAACAAGAGTATAGAGGGTAGAAACATCATATGATCAATCTATATTAACAAAGCCCATGACATAGATCATGAGAGAGAGAGAGAGAGATATTAAGTACATAGCGGCTGGTACAAACCCTCAACCTCGAGGGTGGACTACTCCCTCCTCATCGTGGTGGCCGCCAGGATGATGAAGATGGCCACCGAAGATGATTCCCCCCTCCGACAGGGTGCTGGAACGGGGTCTAGATTGGTTTTCCCGAATACAGAGACCTTGCGGCGGTGGAACTTCTGATCTAGGGTAACCACGAAGGGTTTCAGAATATTTGGGAATTTATAGTGCAAACAGGGGGTGCGGGAGGCCACCGAGGTGGGTGATACGTCTCCGTCGTATCTACTTTTCCAAACACTTTTGCCCTTGTTTTGGACTCTAACTTGCATGATTTGAATGGAACTAACCCGGACTGACGCTGTTTTCAGCAGAATTGCCATGGTGTTATTTTTGTGCAGAAACAAAAGTTCTCGGAATGACCTAAAACTTCACGGAGATTATTTTTGGAAATAATAAAAAATACTGGCGAAAGAATCAAGGCTAGGGGGCCCACACCCTGTCCATGAGGGTGGGAGGCGCGCCTACCCCCTGGGCGCTCCCCCTGCCTCGTGGGCCCCCTGGAGCTCCACTGACCTCAACTCCAACTCTATATATTCACGTTCGGGGAGAAAAAACTCAGAGAGAAGGATCCATCACGTTTTACGATACAGAGCCGCCGCCAAGCCCTAAAGTCTCTTGAAAGGGCTGATCTGGAGTCCGTTCGGGGCTCCGGAGAGGGGAATCCGTCGCCGTCGTCATCATCAACCATCCTCCATCACCAAATTCATGATGCTCACCGCCGTGCGTGAGTAATTCCATCATAGGCTTGCTAGACGGTGATGGGTTGGATGATATTTATCATGTAATCGAGTTAGTTTTGCTAGGGTTTGATCCCTAGTATCCACTATGTTCTGAGATTGATGTTGCTATGACTTTGTTATGCTTAATGCTTATCACTAGGGCCCGAGTGCCATGATTTCAGATCTGAACCTATTATGTTTTCATGAATATATGTGAGTTCTTGATCCTATCTTGCAAGTCTATAGTCACCTACTATGTGTTATGATCCGGCAACCCCGAAGTGACAATAATCAGGACCACTCCCGGTGATGACCATAGTTTGAGGAGTTCATGTATTCACCATGTGTTAATGCTTTGGTCTGGTACTCTATTAAAAGGAGGCCTTAATATCCCTTAGTTTCCGCTAGGACCCCGCTGCCACGGGAGGGTAGGACAAAAGATGTCATGCAAGTTCTTTTCCATAAGCACGTATGACTATATTCGGATTACATGCCTACGTTACATTGATGAATTGGAGCTAGTTCTGTGTCACCCTATGTTATGACTGTTACATGATGAACCGCACCCGGCATAATTCTCCATCACCGATCCAATGCCTACGAGCTTTTCACTTATTGTTCTTCGCTTAGTTACTTTACCATTGCTACTGTTACAATCACTACAATACTGCTATCACTATACCTTTGCCACTGTTACCGTTACTATCATACTACTTTGCTACTAAATACTTTGCTGCAGATATTAAGTTATCCAGGTGTGGCTGAATTGACAACTCAGTTGCTAATACTTGAGAATATTCTTTGGCTCCCCTTGTGTCGAATCAATAAATTTGGGTTGAATACTCTACCCTCGAAAACTGTTGCGATCCCCTATACTTGTGGGTTATCAAGACTATTTTCTGGCGCCGTTGCCGGGGAGCATAGCTCTATTCTTTGAGTCACTTGGGATTTATAGCTACTGGTCACTATGAAGAACTTGAAATACGACAAAACTAAAATTTATCCCTCAACTACGAGGGGAGGTAAGGAACTGCCATCTAGCTCTGCACTTGATTCACCTTCTGTTTTGAGTAAGCTTGTGAGACCTAAACCTGCTTCTGCTATTAATTCTGATATGTCGCATGTTATTGATGATGCCACTTCTGCTATGCATGATATTTATGATGAAACTACTGATATGCTTGATACTACTGTGCCACTTGGTGAATTTCTTGATGAACAACTTGCTAGGGCTAGAGAGAATGAAATATTGAAACTGATAATATTGATGAAAGTGATGATGAAGATTCTCCCCGTAGATATGAATTGCCTATTGTGCCCTGAGGGCTATGTTATGGATGAAGAAACTGCTAGAGATTTTCTTGCTTGCAATGATAGAAGTGATCTTAAGAAATTATTAGCTAAGCTGAAACAAAAATCTCTGAATGCTAGAATGAAATATGATCCTGCTTATGCTACTTCACCTATCTTTGTTACTGATAAGGATTATGAATTCTCTGTCGACCCTGATATAATTACTTTGGTTGAATCTGATCCTTTCTATGGCTATGAATCTGAAACTGTTGTGGCACATCTTACTAAATTAAATGATATAGCCACCCTGTTCACTAATGATGAGAAAACTCGCTACTATTATATCCTTAAGATATTTCCATTCTCATTAAAGGGTGATGCTAAGATATGGTTTAATTCTCTTGATCCTGGTTGTGTGCGTAGTCCCCAGGATATGATTTATTACTTCTCTGCTAAATATTTCCCTGCTCATAAGAAACAAGCTGCTTTAAGGGAAATATATAATTTTGTGCAAATTGAAGAAGAGAGTCTCCCACAAGCTTGGGGAAGGCTTCTCCAATTACTTAATGCTTTGCCTGATCATCCTCTTAAGAAAAATGAAATACCTGATATCTTTTATAATTGACTAACCGATGCTTCCAGAGATCACCTGTATAGTTGTGCTGGTTGTGTTTTCAGGGAAAGAACAACTGATGAAGCTGAAATTCTATTGAATAATATGTTGACTAATGAAAATAATTGGACACTTCCTGAACCAACTCCTAAGCCAACTCCGAATAAAATGGTATTCTATTTCTCAGTCCTGAAGATATGCAAGAGGCAAAGAAATCTATGAAGGAAAAAGGTATAAAAGCTGAAGATGTCAAGGATTTACCTCCTGTTGGAGAAATACATGGTCTTAATTTACCGCCTGTTGAAGAAATACACGGTTTTAATCCATCACCTATTGAAGAAACACATGGTTTTGATAACCCGACACATGTAGTAAAGGTAAATTCTCCCTATAGATTTGATGAAGGTGATGTTCCTTGCTATAAGTCTGCTAGCCAATGCTTAGATGAGTTTGATAATTTTATTGTCAAACAAGAAAACTTCAATGCTTATGTTGGTAGACAATTGAAACACAATTCCGATATGCTTGAACACTTGAGTGATTATATGTCTAGAGTTAAGGGTGAACTTAAACTCATTAGTAAACATGCTTCTATGGTTACCACTCAAGTAGAACAAGTACTTCAAGCTCAGAATGATTTGCTCAATGAACTGAATAATAAGAATAATGACTTTGCTGTTAGAGTTGCTACTAGAGGAGGTAAAGTGACTCAGGAACCTTTGTATCCTGAGGGCCACCCTAAGAGAATTGAGCAGGATTCTCAGAGAAATAATTTAGATGCACCTGGTCCTTCTAAAAAGAAGAAAAAGAAGAATGATAGGACTTTGCATGCTTCTAGTGAACTTGTTGTTGACACACCTGAGAATCCCAATGATATTTCTATTTCTGATGCTGAAACACAATCTGGTGATGAACATGAACCTAGTGATAATGTTAATGATGATGTCCATGTTGATGCTCAACCTAGTAATAATAATGATGTAGAGATTGAACCTGCTGTTGATCTTGATAACCCACAATCAAAGAATCAACGTTATGATAAGAGAGACTTTATTGCTAGGAAACATGGTAAAGAAAGAGAACCTTGGGTTCAGGAACTCATGCCTTTTCCTCCTAAACCATCCAAGAAAAAGGATGATGAGGATTTTGAGCGCTTTGCTGAAATGATTAGACCTATCTTTTTGGGTATGCGTTTGACTGATATGCTCAAAATGAATCCTTATGCTAAGTATATGAAGGAAATTGTTACGAATAAAAGAAAGATTCCGGAAGCTGAAATCTCCACCATGCTTGCTAATTATACTTTTAAAGGTGGAATACCTAAGAAACTTGGAGATCCAGGAGTACCCACTATACCATGCTCCATTAAAAGAAACTATGTTAAAACTGCTTTATGTGATCTTGGAGCCGGTGTTAGTGTTATGCCTCTCTCTTTATATCGTAGACTTGATTTGAATAAGTTGACACCTACTGAAATATCTTTGCAAATGGCCGATAAATCAACTGCTATACTTGTCGGCATTTGTGAGGACGTGCCTGTTGTGGTTGCAAACGTTACTATTTGAACGGACTTTGTTATTCTTGATATTCCCGAGGACGATAGTATGTCTATTATTCTTGCAAGACCCTTCTTGAGTACTGCAGGGGCTGTTATAGATTGCAACAGAGGCAATGTCACTTTTCATGTTAATGGCAATGAGCATACGGTACACTTTCCGAGGAAACAACCTCAAGTTTATAGTATCAACTCTATTGGAAAAATTCCATCGATTATTATTGGAGGTTTTAAATTTCCTCTTCCTACTGTCAAAAGGAGATATGATATTCTTATTATTGGGGATGTGCATACCCCCGTTGAGGTAACTTAGTGTTATTCGAAATTTCTCCGGTTCCATGTTATTCGAAACGGGTTTGTTAACAAGACCTGATCAACCTTGTTAGTGGATTCCTTTTGATGAGCATGAGATGGATGAAGTTAGAAAGCACAACCTTTTGTGCCCTCCTTTTACTTTCTGTTATTTAGATTAGATAAAGTAAAAATAGTATTTTCTGTCTGTTTTCTGAATTATCCGTGCAATAAAAAATACCCCGAAAATAAAAGTTCTCCAAATGCCCCAAAAATGAAATATGATTTTTTCTGGAATATTTGAGAATATCTGGCACTGAGAACACAGCAGGGGAGCAAGCACCTGACCACGAGGGTCCAGGGCGCGCCCACCCCTACAGGGCGCGCCCCTGCCTCGTGGGCCCATGGTGGCTCCCCTCCACTTATTCCTGCACCCACACACTCCTTCTTCCTCCCAAAAAAATCACCAGCCAACTCAAGCACGAGTTCTAGCTCATTTTGCTGTGATTTTCGATCTCCTTGCTCAAAGCACCTCTCACAAAACTGCTTTGGGGGATTGTTCCTTGGTATGTGACTCCTCCAATGGTCCAATTAGTTTTTGTTCTAGTGCTTTATTCATTGCAAATTTTTGCTGCCTAGGTGACCATGTTCTTGAGCTTGCATGTCAAATTTATATGGTTCCAAGTAGTTCTAATGCATGATATAGTCTCTAGGCACTTGTAGGAGAAGTTGCTATCAATTTTGTTGAGTTTGGTTCACTTTTATTTGAAGTTACTAAAAATTTCAGAAATTTTTCAGAGGAAGAAATATGTTTAGGAAAATGTACCAAGGTGGTCCTTCAAGGAAGCAAGGACCCAGGCTCGCAATGCACGATGCCGACGATGAACCACCAAGGGAAGCTCAAGTGCGGGCTTGTGAATGGCCTTCAGATGACTTTATGGATCGAGCAGGAATCAAGGAAGAATTTAACGCATATGTGCGTAACGCTGATCTTGTGAGCTTCGAGGCAGATAAGTGTCGTCAGTACCACTATCTCATTGACTCCTTTGTGTGATAGGTTTGAATTTTCATCATCACGCAATTCTCAAACTGTCCTGTTTGATCTTTATGAAAATTCCTATACTATGGACTTAGAGGATTTTAATACTGCTTGAAAACTTCCACAATGGGGTAGTCCTAGTGAACCTCGCAAATCTGTGTTTAGAGATTTTCTTTCTAGTATAATTGTTGGGGAGTCTAGAGATATAACACAAGCTACCATAGGGAGCATTCACTTTCCTGTTATACATTATTTTGCTCTCTTCATAGGTAGGTGCATAAATGGTAAGGATGAAGCATGTCACATGTGTGTCCCTGATCTCAGTGTTCTCAGGAGCGCTGTGTTAGAAGATAAACATTATAATTTGGTAGCCATTCTTGCGCATAGGTTGCATAATAATAGAATTAATGGAGATTTCTTTGGTGGAATTTATGCAACCCGTCTAGCTAATTTTCTTGGAATACCTATTCGTGATTATGATATGGAATTGCCTCCTTCTTATCTAGATTTTAATGCCATGGTTCACCTTCAGTTTGTTGAGAGGAATGAACCGCCTCTCCAGTACCGACTAATCTTTGACAGGCGTCACGCCGTCAATATTGTCCTCCCTGCTCCTACTCTCTTTGACTTTCAGGCAAAGGGGAGATATGTCATAACCAGGGAGGAGGCAAATGAGTATGAGAGGAGGACGAGGGCAGCTCACCTCCAAGCTGCAGCCCACGATGCAATAGCCGCTGCATCTCAGTGCGACCCCAACTATAACTTTGGATATCCGCCAGGCCAGCCATGGCAATAGACCAACTTAGGCCAAAAGCCTAAGCTTGGGGGAGTACGTATTTCTCACCGACATTACATTCATGTTCACCCACTCATTGCTAGTTGTCGGTGCTCATACTTTTTCACTGTAATATCCATGCTAGTTTATTTTCTTTTTCTTGCTTTCTTCTTGTGTGTTTGAAAAACTTCAAGAAAACCAAAAAAAATTTGTTGTGGCTTCTAGCTAGTTTACTTTCTTGTTGTAGTAGTAATAATTAAAAGAAAACCCAAAAAGATTTCCCGTTCTTCTTTGCTTATTGGGAGCTTTCCCGTGTAAACAGTTTTATTTATTTTCTTTGCGGGTCTAGAGGAGAAGACCATAATGAAAATGTTGAAGTGGCTCTTAAATGCATTATTGTTGATTTAACCAAGAGCCCATATTGCCTTGTCTTCTCCTGTTTATCAGATGCTTGCAGATTCCAGCTTAGTCCAATGCACGTGCACTATTATTATTATTCACATCATTCGATCGTGCAAGTGAAAGGCAATAATGATGATATATGATAGACTGATTGAGATGAGAAAAGCTGGTATGAACTCGACCTCTCTTGTTTTTGTAAATATGATTAGTTCATCGTTCCTGATTCAGCCTATTATGAATAAACATATTTGCAATGACAATTAGAGATTATAGTTGCTTATGCCATGCTTAATTAGCTAGGAGTTTATAATGGTTTACCTTGTGTGCCAACATGCTATTAAAATGGTTGTAATGTGGTATAGTAGGGTGGTATCCTCCTTTGAATGATTCAAGTGATTTGACTTGGCACATGTTCATGCATGTAGTTGAAACAAATCAACATAGCCTTCACGATATTTATGTTCATGGTGGATTATATCCTACTCATGCTTGCACTCAATGTTTATTAATTTTAATGCATGTTCATGACTGTTGTCGCTCTCTAGTTGGTCGCTTCCCAGTCTTTTCTAGCCTTCACTTGTACTAAGCGGGAATACTGCTTGTGCATCCAATCCCTTAAACCCCAAAGTTATTCCATATGAGTCTACTATACCTTCCTTTACATGCGGTATCTACCTGCCGTTCCAAGTAAATTTGTATGTGCCAAACTCTAAACCTTCCAATGAAATTATGTTTTGCATGCTCGAATAGCTCATGTATCAACTAGGGTTGTCTGTATCTTCCATGCTAGGCAGGTTATTCTCAAGAGGAGTGGACTCCACTCCTCACTCACGAGAAAATGGCTGGTCACCGGGATGCCCAGTCCCATGCTTTATGAAAATCAAATCAAAATAACTGCAAACAAAACTCCCCCAGGACTGTTGTTAGTTGGAGGCACTCGTTGTTTTGAGCAAGCCATGGATTGATGCTTGTTGGTGGAGGGGGAGTATAAACTTTACTATTCTGTTTGGGAACCACCTATAATGTGTGTAGCATGGAAGATATCGCCATCTCTTGCTTGTTATGTTGACAATGAAAGTACGCCGCTCAAAATATTATTTATCTCTATTTCAAAAATCGAGCTCTGGCACCTCTACAAATCTCTGCTTCCCTCTGCGAAGGGCCTATCCATTTACTTTTATGTTGAGTCATCACCCCCTTATTAAAGAGCACCAGCTGGAGAGCACTGTTGTCATTTGCATCCATTACTATTAATTTATATTGGGTATGACTATGATTGGATCTCTTTTACCATGAATTACAATGTTTAGTCAGTCCTTGATCTTTAAAGGTGCTCTGCATTTATGTTTTGCGGTCTCAGAAAGGGCTAGCGAGATACCATCTTGTTATATCATACTATGATTGTTTTGAGAAAGTGTTGTCATCCGAGATTTATTATTATTGCTCGCTAGTTGATTATGCCATTGATATGAGTAAACACGAGACCTAAGCGTTATTGTGAATATGGTTAGTCATAATCTTTGCTGAAAACTTGAATGCTGGCTTTACATATTTACAACAACAAGAGCAAACAGAGTTTGTAAAAGTTTTTCTTTATCACTTTCAGTTTGTCAACTGAATTGCTTGAGGACAAGGAAAGGTTTAAGCTTGGGGGCGTTGATACATCTCCGTCGTATCTACTTTTCCAAACACTTTTGCCCTTGTTTTGGACTCTAACTTGCATGATTTGAATGGAACTAACCCGGATTGACGCTGTTTTCAGCAGAATTGCCATGGTGTTATTTTTGTGCAGAAACAAAAGTTCTCGGAATGACCTGAAACTTCACGGAGATTATTTTTGGAAATAATAAAAAATATTGGGGAAAGAATCAAGGCCAGGGGGCCCACACCCTGTCCACGAGGGTGGGAGGCACGCCTGCCCCCCTGGGCGTGCCCCCTGCCTCGTGGGCCCCCTGGAGCTCCACCGACCTCAACTCCAACTCTGTATATTCACGTTCGGGGAGAAAAAAATCAGAGAGAAGGATTCATCGCGTTTTACGATACGGAGCCGCCGCCAAGCCCTAAATTCTCTCAGGAGGGCTGATCTGGAGTCCGTTCGGGGCTCCGGAAAGGGGAATCCATCGCCGCCGTCGTCATCAACCATCCTCCATCACCAAATTCATGATGCTCACCGCTGTGCGTGAGTAATTCCATTGTAGGCTTGCTGGACGGTGATGGGTTGGATGAGATTTATCATGTAATCGAGTTAGTTTTGTTAGGGTTTGATCCCTAGTATCCACTATGTTATGATATTGATGTTTCTATGACTTTGCTATGCTTAATGCTTGTCACTAGGGCCCGAGTGCCATGATTTCAGATCTGAACGTATTATGTTTTCATGAATATATGTGAGTTCTTGATCCTATCTTGCAAGTCTATAGTCACCTACTATGTGTTATGATCCGGCAACCCCGAAGTGACAATAATCGGGACCACTCCCGGTGATGACCATAGTTTGAGGAGTTCATGTATTCACCATGTGTTAATGCTTTGGTCCGGTACTCTATTAAAAGGAGGCCTTAATATCCCTTAGTTTCCGCTAGGACCCCGGTGTCACGGGAGGGTAGGACAAAAGATGTCATGCATGTTTTTTCCATAAGCACGTATGACTATATTTGGAATACATGCCTACATTACATTGATGAATTGGAGCTAGTTCTATGTCACCCTATGTTATGACTGTTACATGATGAACCGCATCCGGCATAATTCTCCATCACCGATCCAATGCCTACGAGCTTTTCACTTATTGTTCTTCTCTTAGTTACTTTACCGTTGCTACTGTTACAATCACTACAATACTGCTATCACTATTACCTTTGCCACTGTTACCGTTACTATCATACTACTTTGCTACTAAATACTTTGCTGCAGATATTAAGTTATCCAGGTGTGGCTGAATTGACAACTCAGTTACTAATACTTGAGAATATTCTTTGGCTCCCCTTGTGTCGAATCAATAAATTTGGGTTGAATACTCTACCCTCGAAAACTGTTGTGATCCCCTATACTTGTGGGTTATCAGTGGGCACAACCCACCAGGGCGCGCTAGGGTTGTGCCCCCCTCGGGGCACCCCCACGTGCAGCTCTGGCCCATTGGAAGTGTTCTGGCCCATAAAAAATCATCAAAAAGTTTCACGGTGTTTGGACTCCGTTTGATATTGATTTCCTGCGATGTAAAAAACAAGCAAAAAATAGCAACTGGCACTGGGCACTGGGTCAATAGGTTAGTCCCAAAAAATGATATAAAGTTGCTATAAAATGATTGCAAAACATCCAAGAATGATAATAAAACAGCATGAATACTTCATAAATTATAGATACGTTGGAGATGGATCAGCATCCCCAAGCTTAATTCCTACTCGTCCTCGAGTAGGTAAACGATAAAAGAAATAATTTATGAGGTGTGAATGCTAGCAAAGTGCATAAGTTTGATCAATAATAATTTTAATCACTTTTCCTAGCATCATAACATCAATTCTTTCTCATAAAGTTTCTCATATTATAGTGGCAACCAATTCACATGTTAAGGTTCAAACAATGAATTGTCTTGAAACTCAACAGCCTATGTTCTCAGTCACCAAGCAATTGCAAGTCGACTTATTCAACAGAGTCTAAGTAAGAGCTCCACATACTCAACCATCATGTAGTCTTCTATGATTGCTAACACTCACCGCGTACACATGAGCAAAACGTCTCAACCGGACACATAGAAAGATAGGGGCTTATTGTTTTGCCTCCCAACGTATTCACCTCAAGGGTGATGTCAACAGTAATAACTCAGGCTACCCATATTCAACTGGACATATGTGCCTAGATCTTTCCTCACCACGTGATGCTTGCCAAAAGAGAAAAATAAAAAGGAATAGAGAGAATAACTTTGACTCTTTGCATAAAAGTAAATACTGGAAATTAAAAGATAGGCCCTTCGCAGAGGGAAGCAGAGGTGGCCATGCGCTTATTTGCTTGTATGCTCAATCCCTTAGTGCAAAAGAACGTACGTTGTATTGCCCCTTAAGATGGCAACCTTTATTATGCAGTCTGTCGCTTTTATTCTTTGCCATCCAAGTTCGTACAACGCTCATTTTTCTCTTACACTAAACGATCTTACACTTTTACTAATTATTTGTGAATTGCTTGTATGACCAATATTGTGATTGTCAAGCCTCAAAAGATTTCACTTTCTAAACCCAATGTGAAGCTACCACTAGGCATGATATGATTTAAACTTCATGACATTCAATTTATTCAACAATTTACTCATAGGATATAAGTGAAGCATAAGAGTAAAAGACAAACTACTCCAAAAAGATATAAGTGAAGATCGTGCGAGTAGTTAAGTAAATAGATAGCTATGTGAGGACTATCTCTTATTTAAAAGTATCAGATATAAGTATTTTATTAAAACAGCAAGAAAAAACAAAGTGAAATGACATTCCAAGAATAGCACACATCATGGCAAGAAGCAAAAACTTATGTTCAACCGGTACTAACCGATAATTGTTGAAGAAGAAAGGTGGGATGCCTACCGGGGCATCCCCAAGCTTAGATGCTTGAGACTTCTTGAAATATTATCTTGGGATGCCTTGGGCATCCCCAAGCTTGAGCTTTTGTGTCTCCTTAATTCCTCTCATATCACGGTTTTCCTAAATCTCAAAAGCTTCATCCACACAAAACTCAACAAGAACTTGTGAGATAGGTTGGTATAAACCAATGCAAAAACCTTATCATTCTTTACTTTAGCAAATCACTAAAATTATTATTCCACATTGCATACTAAATGCCTCTGCATATTTAATACTCCTATCCTCAAATAGAATCATTAAACAAGCAAACATATGCAAACAATGCAAACATAACAGCAATCTGCCAAAACAGTACAATCTATAAAGAATGCAAGATTCATCATACTACCCTAACTCCAAAAATTATGAAAATTTAACACACTGTAGAAAATTTATCAGAGCTTATTATGCAAAAAGTTTCAACATTTTATCACATTCTGACTTTTCTAGGGAAATTTTGCAACAACGGTAAACTTTCTGTTTTCAAACAGCAACAAGTATACTTGCAAGATAAGCATGGCAAAGGCTATACTTGACATTTTTATTGAAAATAAAGATGAAAAATATTATTCTAAATAGCAGCAAGCAAATCCTAACAAAATAAATTGACGCTCCAAGTAAAACTCATATCATGTGACGAATGAAAACATAGCTCCAAGTGAGGTTACCGATAATGTTGGAGACGAAAGAGGGGATGCCTTCCGGGGGATCCCCAAGCTTAGTTGCTTGGATCTTCCTTGAATATTAACTTGGGTTGCCTTGGGCATCCCCAAGCTTAGGGTCTTGTCACTCCTTATTCTCCTCATATCGACATCTCACCCAAAACTTGAAAACTTCAATCACACAAAACTTAACGGAACTTTGTGAGATAGGTTAGTATGATAAAGAGCAAACCATTTCACTTTTTGTACTGTCAAAGACAAGATTAATAATTTTTTCCACACAATGCCTACTGTATAATATCATTTCCACAATTTATATTTAGCAATATAAGCCATAGAAACTAGGAAACAAGCAAACTATGCATTGAAAACAGAATATGTCAAAAACAGAACAATCTGTAGTAATCTGCACTCAAACCATACTTCTGCTAAATCAAAACTTCTGAAACAATTAGACCACGTGAGCAATTTGTATATTAATCTTCTGCAAAAAGAAGCAACTCAAAATCACTCTTCTGTTAAAAACAAGAATTATTTTTGTGAGCGCAAAAGTTTCTGTTTTACAACAAGATCAAAGCAACTATTACCCAACATGACCCTAGAGGCTTTACTTGGACTTTATTGAAACAAAAGCAATAAAACATGATTAATACAGTAGCATAATCATGTGAAAACACAAAAATGGTAGGTAAAAATGTTGGGCTGTCTCCCAACAAGCGCTTTTCTTTAATGCCTTTTTAGCTAGGCATGATGATTTCAATGATGCTCGCATAAAAGATAAGAATTGAAACATAAAGAGAGCATCATGGAGCATATGACTAGCACATTTAAGCCTAACCCACTTTCTATGCATAGGGATTTTGTGAGCAAATAATTTATGGGAACAAGAATCAACTAGCATAGGAAGGCAAAACAAGCAAAACTTCAAGATTTTCAACACATAGAGAGGAAACTTGATATTACTGAGATATGTAGAAGCACATGTTTCTCTCCGATAATAATTTCCAGTAGCATCATGAATGAATTCAAGAATATAAACATCACACAAATCATTCTTTTCATGATCTACTAGCATAGAAAACTTATTACTCTCCACATAAGCAAATTTCTTCTCATCCATAATAGTGGTGGGAGCAAACTCAACAAAATAACTATCATGAGATTGAAAATTAAAACCATGATGACAAGATTCATGGTTATCATTATTCAATATAGCATACATGTCATCACCATAATCATCATAAATAGGAGGCATGCTTTCGTCATAATAAATTTTCTCATCATAACTTGGGGAGTAAAAAGACCATCTTCACAAAACATAGCATCCCCAAGCTTATGGCTTTGCATATCATTAGCATCATGGATATTCAAAGAATTCATACTAATAACATTGAAATCATGCTCATCATTTATACCAATCATTTTATAGAATTCTTCTTCTATCAATTGAGCACAATTTTCCTTTCCATCGTTTTCAAGAAAGATATTATAAAGATGATCAATAATATTATACAACCTCAATTCCATTTTTATGTAGTTTTCTTTTATAAACCAAACTAGTGATAAAACAAGAAACTAAAAGATTCAATTGCAAGATCTAAAGATATACCTTCAAGCACTCACCTCCTCGGCAACGGCGCTAGAAAAGAGCTTGATGTCTACTACGCAACTTTATTCTTGTAGACACGTGTTGGGCCTCCAAGTGCAGAGTTTTGTAGGACAGTAGCAATTTTCCCTCAAGTGGATGACCTAAGGTTTATCAATCCGTGAGAGGTGTAGGATGAAGATGGTCTCTCTCAAACGACCCTGCAACCAAATACAAGAAATCACTTGTGTCCCCAACACACCCAATACAATGGCAAATTGTATAGGTGCACTAGTTCGGCGAAGAGATGGTGATAAAAGTGTAATATTGATGGTAGAAATATATTTTTATAATATGAATAAATAAAAACAGCAAGGTAGCAATTAGTAAACGGGCACAAAAATGATATTGCAATGCTTAAAAATGAGGCCTAGGGTCCGTACTTTCGCTAGTGCAATCTCCCAACAGTGCTAACATAGTTGGATCATATGATTATCCCTCAAAGTGAAGGAAATATGCCCTAGAGGCAATAATAAAGTTGTTATTTATATTTCCTTATATCATGATAATGTTTATTATTCATGCTAGAATTGTATTAACCGGAAACTTAGTACATGTGTGAATACATAGACAAAACAGAGTGTCACTAGTATGCGTCTACTTGACTAGCTCGTCAATCAAAGATGGTTAAGTTTCCTAGCCATAGACTTGAATTGTCATTTGATTAACGGGATCACATCATTAGAGAATGATGTGATTGACTTGACCCATCCGTTAGCTTAGCACTATGATCGTTTAGTTTATTGCTATTGCTTTCTTCATGACTTATACATGTTCCTATGACTATGAGATTATGCAACTCCCGAATACCGGAGGAACACTTAGTGTGCTATCAAACATGACAACATAACTGGGTCATTATGAAGATGCTCTACAGGTGTTTCCGATGGTGTTTGTTGGGTTGGCATAGATCGAGAGTTAGGATTTGTCACTCCGTGTTTCGGAGAGGTGTCTCTGGGCCCTCTCGGTAATGCACATCACTATAAGCCTTGTGAGCAATGTGACTAATGAGTTTGTCACGGGATGATGTATTACGGAACGAGTAAAGAGACTTGCCGGTAACGAGATTGAACTAGGTATGATGATACCGACGATCGAATCTCGGGCAAGTAACATACCGATGACAAAGGGAACAACGTATGTTGTTATGCGGTTTGACCGATAAAGATCTTCGTAGAATATGTAGGAACCAATATGAGCATCCAGGTTCCGCTATTGGTTATTGACCGGAGATAAGTCTCGGTCATGTCTACATAGTTCTCGAACCCTTAGGGTCCGCACGCTTAACGTTCGGTGACGATCGGTATTATGAGTTTATGTGTTTTGATGTACTAAAGGTAGTTCGGAGTCCCGGATGTGATCACGGACATGACGAGGAGTTTCAAAATGGTCGAGACATAAAGATTGATATATTGGATGACTATATTCGGACACCGGATGAGTTCCGGGGGTCACCGGATAATTATAGGAGTGCCAGGGGGTTATCGGAACCCCCGGGGGAACTAATGGGCCAACATGGGCCTTGTGTGAGAGAGAGAGGAGGGGGCCTTAGGGCTGTCCCCCCCCCTTGAGGAGTCCGAATTGGACAAGGAGGGGGCGGCGCCCCCTCTTTCCCTCCCTCTCTCCCTCTCCTTCCTTCACCCTCCTAGTAGGACTAGGAAAGGAGGAATCCTACTCCTACTAGGAGGAGGATTCCTCCCCTCCTTGGCGCGCCCATAGGGCCAGGCGGCCTCCCCCTTGCTCCTTTATATACGGGGACAGGGGGCACCCTAGAACACAGAAGTTGACAGTTGTCTTAGCCGTGTGCGGTGCCCCCCTCCACAGATTTCCACCTCGGTCATATCGTTGTAGTGCTTAGGCGAAGCCCTGCGTCGGTAACTTCATCATCACCGTCATCACGCTGTCGTGCTGACGAAGCTCTCCCTCGACTCTCAGCTGGATCTAGAGTTCGTGGGACGTCACCGAGCTGAACGTGTGCAGATCGCGAAGGTGCCGTACTTATGGTACTAGGACCGGTCGGATCGTGAAGATGTACGACTACATCAACCGCGTTGTTGATAACCCACAATTATAGGGGATCGCAACAGTTTTCGAGGGTAGAGTATTCAACCCAAATTTATTGATTCGACATAAGGGGAGCCAAAGAATATTCTCAAGTATTAGCAGTTGAGTTGTCAATTCAACCACACCTGGATAACTTAATATCTGTAGCAAAGTATTTAGTAGCAAAGCAGTATGATAGTAACAGTAACGGTGGCAAAGGTAACAGTAGCTGTTTTGTAGTAATTCTAACAGTGGCAACGGTAAAGTAACTAAGCAAAGAGCAATATGTGGAAAGCTCGTAGGCATTGGATCGGTGATGGAGAATTATGCCGGATGCGATTATTCATGCAACAGTTATAACATAGGGTGACACAGAACTAGCTCCAGTTCATCAATGTAATGTAGGCATGTATTCCGAATATAGTCATACGTGCTTATGGAAAAGAACTTGCATGACATCTTTTGTCCTACCCTCCCATGGCAGCGGGGTCCTATTGGAAACTAAGGGATATTAAGGCCTCCTTTTAATAGAGTATCGGACCAAAGCATTAACACTTAGTGAATACATGAACTCCTCAAACTACGGTCATCACCGGGAGTGGTCCCGATTATTGTCACTTCGGGGTTGCCGGATCATAACACATAGTAGGTGACTATTGACTTGCAAGATAGGATCAAGAACTCACATATATTCATGAAAACAGAATAGGTTCAGATCTGAAATCATGGCACTCGGGCCCTAGTGACAAGCATTAAGCATAGCAAAGTCATAGCAACATCAATCTCAGAACATAGTGGATACTAGGGATCAAACCCTAACAAAACTAACTCGATTACATGATAAATCTCATCCAAACCATCACCGTCCAGCAAGCCTACGATGGAATTACTCACGCACGGTGGTGAGCATCATGAAATTGGTGATGGAGCATGGTTGATGATGATGACAGCGACGGATTCCCCTCTCCGGAGCCCCGAACGGACACCAGATCAGCCCTCCCGAGAGAGATTAGGACTTGGCAGCGGCTCCGTATCGTAAAACGCGATGAATCCTTCTCTCTGATTTTTTTCTCCCCGAACGTGAATATATGGAGTTGGAGTTGAGGTCGGTGGAGCTCCAGGGGGCCCACGAGGCAGGGGCGCACCCCCACTCTCGTGGACAGGGTGTGGGGCTCCTGGCCTTGATTCTTTCGCCAGTATTTTATATTATTTCCAAAAATAATATCCGTGAAGTTTCAGGTCATTCCGAGAACTTTTGTTTCTGCACAAAAATAACACCATGGCAATTCTGCTGAAAACAGCGTCAGTCCGGGTTAGTTCCATTCAAATCATGCAAGTTAGAGTCCAAAACAAGGGCAAAAGTGTTTGGAAAAGTAGATATGATGGAAACGTATCAACTCCCCCAAGCTTAAACCTTTGCTTGTCCTCAAACAATTCAGTTGACAAACTGAAAGTGATAAAAAAAAACTTTTACAAACTCTGTTTGCTCTTGTTGTTGCAAATATGTAAGGCTAGCATTCAAGTTTTCAGCAAAGATTATGAACTAACCATATTCACAATAACACTTAGGTCTCATGTTTACTCATATCAATGGCATAAACAACTAGCGAGCAATAATAATAAATCTCGGATGACAACATTTTCTCAAAACAATCATAATATGATATAACAAGATGGTATCTCGCTAGCCCTTTCTGAGACCACAAAACATAAATGCAGAGCACCTTTAAAGATCAAGGACTGACTAAACATTGTAATTCATGGTAAAAGAGATCCAGTCATAGTCATACTAAATATAAATTAATAGTAATGGATGCAAATGACAGCAGTGCTCTTCAACTGGTGCTTTTTAATAAGAGGGTGATGACTCAACATAAAAGTAAATGGATAGGCCCTTCATAGAGGGAAGCAGGGATTTGTAGAGGTGCCAGAGCTCGATTTTTGAAATAGAGATAAATAAGATTTTGAGCGGTATACTTTCATTGTCAACATAATGTAACACCCCGCATGTAACTTGCCATATTTGTAACTCCGACTCTTGCTATTTCCGGCTATGTGATATGTTTTTCCCTCCGTTGTCAGGTTTTGTTTTTCGTTTTGTATTTTGTCATGTCATGCATTTTCATATCATGTCATCATGTGCATTGCATTCGCATACGTGTTCATCTCATGCATCCGAGCATTTTCCCCGTTGTCCGTTTTTCAATCCGGCGCTCCTATCTCCTCCGGTGCACCCCTCTTGTTTTCTTTCGTGTGCGTGTGTCAAACTTTCTCGGAATGGACCGAGGCTTGTCCAGTGGTCTTCTTATACCACCCGGAGACTACCGGTCAAGTTTCGTTCCATTCGGAGGTCGTTTGGTACTCCAACGGTTATCCGGGCATCCGCAATGTCCATTTGAGTATCCAGCAAAACCCCCTCCAAAACCAGCCCAAAACCCACCAAACTCTCTTCCATGCTCTAGGTCGTTCGATCACGATCGTGTGGGCGAAAACCGCACCTCATTTGGAGTCTCCTAGCTCCCTCTACCTATAAATAGGTGGGCATCCCGAATTACAACTGCAGACAAACCCTAGCTCCTCCCTCCGCGCCGCGCCGGACGCGTCCGCCCGCGCCGGACAACGTCCGCCGCCGCGCCCCGTCCAATCGCTGACCGCCACGTGTCCCCGCCGGCCTCTCCACCGCGCCGGCCCGCGAAGCCCGCCGCGGGCCCGCCGGCCCGTTCGCCGCCGCCCCGCGCCTGCCTCCCGTGCCCGCGCCGCCGTTTGCCCGCACCGCCGCCGGCCACCGCCGCCGCGACCGGCCGCCGCCGCCGCGACCGGCCCCGCGCCGCGCCTCCGCCGGCCTCCGCCGCCCCCGCCGGCGACCCCCACCTCCGGCTCCCCTCGCCGGCCGTCCACCTCCAGCCTCCTCTTCCTCCCGTCGGCGAACGCCATCAGCCCAAGCTCGAGCGAACGGCTCGATCCGATCTGGTATCTTTCCCCGTTGACTTTTTCTCGCCTCAAAATTTCTCTAAGTGTTGAAATTATTCCAGCATGTGCCTCTGTTTCCGATGCGATAACTTTTTGCATGTAGCTCCGATTCACGCGTGTAATATGTCAAATTGTTCTACTCGTGATGCTCTTCATTTTGTTCAATTTCACCTTGTTCATTAGAGGTCATCTTGATGCCCAAATCTTCGTTGGAAGAGGGCTAGTTGCTGTTAATCTCTGGTTCTTAGCAGAACTTGGAGATTTGTCATTTTTGTATCATTTATTCTGTGCATCTTTTGAGCATGAGCTCTACATGTGTTTTGAAGTATGCCATGCCATCTTTCCAGTGGTATAGTCCTTGTTTTTTTGTGATCTCTGTGGTGACTAGCACAAGCATGCAAAGTAGGCTCCGTAATATTTCTGATTTCAGGGACTTGGTGATTTCTCTAGGTCCTTGTCTGCTGTAATTTTGTTGCCATGTAAACTTGATGCTACAGAGAGATCCATGCATATTTTGGAGAAGTTCAGTAAGGATGTTTTGTAGCTATAGTTGTAATTGATCCATTCCTGTAATTTTTTGCAATTATAGAGTGCCATAGCATGACTCAATCTTGCTCTACTTTTGCTATAAAATATTTCTGGCAGATTCTTAACATGACTTGCAATCTTGCCAAGCTTATTGTAGTTGATCCATACATGCTATGTAATTGTTCTTGCCATGGTTAGCTTCATAAACATGAATCTTGCTTTAGGTGTGCTTGGTTCGTCATGCATTGCTCTGTAGTGAGTGCATCAAGCTCACAAAGAGGCCTACATATTAATAATTCTGCCATGCTCTGTTTTCCGCTAAGTCTGAAACCTGATAACGAAACTTGCTATGTTTACATGCTTGCCATCATATCTTCTGGTCCTTTTTGGCTTATGGTCAGTAAGGGACTTTTGTCATGTGCTTTTATTAGAACACTGCCATGCCTTGTTTTGCTATGTTAAGTTCCTGTAGAATGTTGATTTCGTGCTCTGATCATTGCTACCTGATGCTGATTTCTGCCATGTCCAGTTTTTCACCAAGTCTGTGAACCTGTAATCTTTTGCACTTTTGCCATTCTTGTTCGAGCTTGATATGTTGTGAACTAGCCGTAGCTCAGTGTTCATCTTTTGTCAAGCATCTCCTGTAGATTACTTCCATGTGCTTTGTTGCTATGTTGAGGTGCTGTAGCTTTGTTACTTGTTGCATTTTAAGTGCAATCTTGCTGTTTATCGCAGATTAGTGTCATTCTTGTTTTGCTTGCCATTTGCAAACCGTGCATCCGATTCCGGTGATCTTTATATCGATTTCGACCGAAATCATCTCATCTTTCCAGTGGTATGCTTGGTTTGCCAAGTTACTGCCATGTTCATCATTTTCCTTCCGGAGCACGCATATGCATCGCATATCATATCTTGCATATCATACATGTTTTGCATCATGTTGCTTGTGCATTTCTCGTTGTTGATTGTGGTTCCGTTGTTTGTGTTCTTGTCTTGGGTAGAGCCGGGAGACGAGTTCGTGAACGAGGAACCTGTCGAGTACGCTTACGAGGATCAAGCTTTCGACAACTCTGAGAATCTTGCAGGCAAGATGACCACCCCTCGAAATCACTTCTATCTTTGCTATGCTAGTTGTTCGCTCTATTGCCATGCTCGCTACCTATCACTTGCTATATCCTGTCTCCCATTTTAGCCATGTCAGCCCTAACCATCCTTTCCTAGCAAACCGTTGTTTGGCTATGTTGCCGCTTTTGCTCAGCCCCTCTTATAGCGTTGCTAGTTGCAGGTGAAGTTGAAGTTGTTCCATGTCAGAACATGGATATGTTGGGATATCACAATATCTCTTGTTTAATTAATGCATCTATATATTTTGGTAAAGGGTGAAAGGCTCGGCCTTATGCCTGGTGTTTTGTTCCACTCTTGCCGCCCTAGTTACTGTTATACCGGGATTATGTTCCTTGAGTTTGCGTTCCTTACACGGTCGGGTGATTTATGGGACCCCCTTGACAGTTCGCCTTGAATAAAACTCCTCCAGCAAGGCCCAACCTTGGTTTTACCATTTGTTACCTAAGCCTTTTTCCCCCGGGTTTTCGCGAGCCCGAGGGTCATCTTATTTTAACCCCCCCGGGCCAGTGCTCCTTCGAGTGTTGGTCCGAACTGAGCAGACTGCGGGGCCCCCTCCTAGAAACTCGAGGTCTGGTTTTACTCGTAGGATGTCTCATCCGGTGTGCCCTGAGAACGAGATATGTGCAGCTCCTATCGGGATTTGTCGGCACATTCGGGTGGCTTTGCTGGTCTTGTTTTACCATTGTCGAGATGTCTTGTAAACCGGGATTCCGAGACTGATCGGGTCTTTCCGGAAGAAGGTTTATCCTTCGTTGACCGTGAGAGCTTATGATGGGCTAAGTTGGGACACCCCTGCAGGGTATTATCTTTCGAAAGCCGTGCCCGCGGTTATGAGGCAGATGGGAATTTGTTAATGTCCGGTTGTAGATAACTTGTCACTTGACCCAAGTAAATACATCAACTGCGTGTGTAGCCGTGATGGTCTCTTCTCGGCGGAGTCCGGGAAGTGAACACGGTCTGTGTTATGTATGACGTAAGTAGGTGTTCAGGATCACTTCTTGGTCATTGTTAGATGACGTCCGTTCCTTTGCTTCTCTCCTCGCTCTCATTTGCGCAAGTTAGCCACCATATATGCTTTTGCCGCTGCAGCTACACCTCTTTGCACCATCTTTTCCTACAAGCTTAAATAGTCTTGATCTCGCGGGTGTGAGATTGCTGAGTCCCTGTGACTCACAGATTCTACCAAAACAGTTGCAGGTGCCGACGATGCCAGTGCAGATGATGGCGTCGATCTCAAGTGGGAGTTCGACGAGGAACGTGGTCGTTACTATGTGTCTTTTCCTGATGATCAGTAGTGGGGCCCAGTTGGGACGATCGGGGATCTAGCATTTGGGGTTGTCTTATTTTCACCTGGATTTTGACCGTAGTCGGTCTATATGATTGTATTTCGGATGATGTATGATATTTATTTATGTATTGTGTGAAGTGGCGATTGTAAGCCAACTCTTTATCCCATTCTTGTTCATTACATGGGATTGTGTGAAGATGACCCTTCTTGCGACAAAACCACTACGCGGTTATGCCTCTAAGTCGTGCCTCGACACGTGGGAGATATAGCCGCATCGTGGGCGTTACACATAACAACCGAGAGATCTCGATATCTTCCATGCTACACACATTATAGGCGGTCCCCAAACAGAATGCTAAAGTTTATACTCCCCCACCACCAACAAGCACACTCCACGGCTGGTCCGAAACAACGGGTACCATCCAACTAACAACAATCCTGGGGGAGTTTTGTTTGCAATTATTTTGATTTGATTTGCTTAGAGCATGGGACTGGGCATCCCGGTGACCAGCCATTTTCTCGTGAGTGAGGAGCGGAGTCCACTCCTCTTGAGAATAACCCGCCTAGCATGGAATATACAGACAACCCTAGTTGATACATGAGCTATTCGAGCATACAAAACAGAATTTCATTTGAAGGTTTAGAGTTTGGCACATACAAATTTACTTGGAACGGCAGGTAGATAACGCATATAGGAAGGTATGGTGGACTCATATGGAATAACTTTGGGGTTTAAGGGATTGGATGCACAAGCAGTATTCCCGCTTAGTACAAGTGAAGGCTAGCAAAAGACTGGGAAGCGACCAGCTAGAGAGCGACAACAGTCATGAACATGCATTAAAATTAATAAACATTGAGTGCAAGCATGAGTAGGATATAATCCACCATGAACATAAATATCGTGGAGGCTATGTTGATTTTGTTTCAACTACATGTGTGAACATGTGCCAAGTCAAGTCACTTGAATCATTCAAAGGAGGATACCACCCTACTATACCACATCACAACCATTTTAATAGCATGTTGGAACGCAATGTAAACCATTATAAGCTCCTAGCTAATTAAGCATGGCATAAGCAACTATAATCTCTAATTGTCATTGCAAATATGTTTATTCATATTAGGCTGAATCAAGAATGATGAACTAATCATATTTACAAAAACAAGAGAGGTCGAGTTCATACCAGCTTCTCTTATCTCAATAAGTTCATCATATATCGCCATAGTTGCCTTTCACTTGCACGGTCGAACGATGATAATAATAATAGTGCACGTGCATTGGACTAAGCTGGAATCTGCAAGCATTTAATAAAAAGGAGAAGACAAGCCAATATGGGCTCTTGGTTAAATCAACAATAATGTATATAAGAGCCACTTCAACATTTTCATTATGGTCTTCTCCTATCGACCCCCAAAGAAAAGAAAAGAAATAAAACTATTTACACGTGAAAGCTCCCAACAAACAAAAAGAAGAACAATGAAATATTTTTGGGTTTTCTTTTAATTATTACTACTTCAAGCAAGAAAGTAAACTAGCTAAAGGCTACAACTAATTTTTTTTGGTTTTTCTTAAGGTTTTTCAAACACACAAGAAGAAAGCATAAAAAGGGAAAATAAACTATCATGGATAGTACAATGAAAAAGTATGAGCACCGACAACTAGCAATGAGTGTGTGATCATGAAAGTAATGTTGGTGAGAAATACGTACTCCCCCAAGCTTAGGATTTTGGCCTAAGTTGGTCTATTGCCACGGCTGGCCTAGCGGATATCTGAAGTTGTAACTGGGGTCGTACTGAGAAGCTGCGTCTATTGCATCGTGGGCTACAGCTTGGAGGTGAGCTGCCCTCGTCCTCCTCTCGTACTCGTTTGCGTCCTCCCTGGTTATGACATATCTCCACTTTGCCTGAAAGTCAAAGAGAGTAGGAGCAGGGAGAACAATATTGACAGCGTGACGCCTGTCAAAGATTAGTCGGTACTGGAGAGGCTGTTCATTCCTCTCAACAAACTGATGACGAACCATGGCATTAAAATATATATAAGCAGGAGGCAATTCCATATCATAATCACGAATAGGTATCTCAAGATAATTAGCTAAACGGGCTGCATAAATTCCACCAAGAAATCTCCATTAATACTATTATTATGCAACCTACGCGCCACAATGGCTCCCAAATTATAATGTTTATCTCCTAATACAGCACTCCTGAGAACACTGAGATCAGGAACACACATGTGGCATGCCTCATCCTTACCATTTATGCATCGGCCTATAAAGAGAGCAAAATAATGTATAGCAGGAAAATGAATGCTCCCTATGGTAGCTTGTGTTATTTCTCTAGATTCCCCCACTGTGATACTAGCAAGAAAATCTCTAAACTCGGATTTGCGAGGTTCATAGGACTCCCCCATTGCGGGAGTTTACAAGCAGTACTAAAATCCTCTAGGTCCATGGTGTAGGATTTATCATAAAGATCAAACAGGACCGTGTGAGAGTTGCGTGAAGATGAAAATCTAAATCTTCTCACAAAGGAGTCAGTAAGGTAATAGTGTTGGAGGCACTTATCTGACATGAAGCCCTCCAAATCAGCGTTACGCACATATGCCTCAAATTCCTCCTTAATTCATGCTTGTGCCATGAAGTTTTCTGATGGCCATTCACAAGGCCGCACTTGAGCTTCTCTTGGTGGTTCATGGTCCGGCTCACGTATTGCAGGTCTGGGTCCTTGCTTCCTTGAAGAACCTCCTTGGTGCATTTTCATAAACATATTTCTTCCACAGAAAAATTTCTGAATTTTTTAGTAACTTCAAATAAAAGTGAACCAAGCTCAACAAAATTGATAGCAACTACTCCCACAAGGGCTAGAGACTATATCATGCATTAGAACTACTTGGGACCATATAAATTTGACATGCAAGCTCAAGAACATGGTCACCTAGGCAGCAAGAATTTGCAATGAATAAAGCACTAGAACAAAAACTAATTGGACCATTGGAGGAGTCACATACCAAAGAAAAATCCCCCAAAGCAGTTTTGTGAGTGGGGCTTTGAGCAAGGAGATCGAAAATGGCAGCAAGATGAGCTAGAACTCGTGTTTGAGCGGGCTGGTGATTTTTTTGGGAGGAAGAAGGAGTGTGTGGTGGCTGGAATAAGTGGAGGGGAGCCACCATGGGCCCACAAGGCAGGGGGCGCGCCCCAGGGGGGTGGGCGCGCCCTGGACCCTCGTGGCTAGGTGCTTGCTCCCCCTGCTGTGTTCTCAATGCCAGATATTCTCAAATATTCCATAAAAAATCATATTTCAATTTCGTGGCATTTGGAGAACTTTTATTTTCGAGGTATTTTTTATTGCACGGATAATTCAGAAAACAGACTGTTGGGGGATATAACTACTAGTGTAACCCGCCTAGGAGGGGCCGGGTTACGCTATGGTGACTCATCATATGAAGCCCAATATCAAGCTTGAAGATGGCGGTTCAGTTAAGGGACCAAGGGCGACTTAAGGCCTGTAGTGATAAACCGCCATAAGGGCATAACCTGTATTGTAAGGCAAGATTAACTGGTCACCGAGCCAGACACTATTTATGAGCCGGCCGGGACTCTATGAGCCGCCGGGCGTCGACCTCTATATATAAGGGGACGACCCGGTGGCGGTTTAGGGCAAGTAACATCAAATCGAGAGCCAGGCATAGCGGATTCGCTCCCTGGTCATCGAAACCCTTGTAATTCCACCTCAACTGGATTAGGCTTTTACCTTCACCGTAAGGGGCCGAACCAGTATAAGCCCTCGTGTTCCTTGTCCTGTTTAACGCCTTTAAGCTTCCTAGTTGCGATGGCTCCACGACTAAGTCCTTTCACGAGGACATCTGTCGTGACAATACCACGACAGTTGGCGCCCACCGTGGGGCCAGCGCACGGTGGATTTGAGTTCTTGAAGGGCAGCTTCGAAGGGCTCAAGGGATACGCTGTGAGCCGGATGACCAAGAGTCGTCGCGGCAAGCTCTACATCGATGACGCTGGCTGGGGTCCCGACGCCGGCTCAATTGAGTACGGGTACCGGGTTCCCTTCGGCAGAATCCACATCTTCATCGGCTGGATTGGCGAGCCGGGCCCTGAGCCGGACATCTGCACCGACATCATCGAGACGGCTCAGCGCGTGAGACCCGCCCGGGCTCAGCCTGCCATGAAGCGTGCCTTCGTGGGTTGCATCCATGGAGGAGAACTTTCTGAAGGGTCCGTGGACGGCGGTGAGACGGCCGTCTGCTCCGATGGTGAGTCATCCACTGGTGAGACGGATTCATTATACCAATTGCAAGATGGCGGGCTTGGGGGCTGTTCCGATGGCAGCAGTATTCTGGACCCCTTTGAGCCGCCAAGCAGAGTAGGGATCTTCGTGGCTAGCACTCAACCCGGTCAAAACTCTACGACTGCGGCAGCAATAACTTCCGGGTCAGGAGCGGCTGGGGCAGGAGGCCCTGTGCGCCCGCCGGCTCAGGTGCTGATTGATCTCATGGACAAATTGACGGCCCTGTTAACCGCCACAGTTATTCCGCCGAGTCAAGCTGAGCATGATGTAGAGGTAGCACAGGTACGTGAGGAGATAGCCCGAGCCAAAGAAGCCCTAGCAGCTGAGGACACCAGATTGGCCGCGGAGCGGGCGGCTTTGGATGCTCGGGCTCAGCAGATCCAGTCAGAGGCTTTCCAGCTTACGATGAATCTGAGCGCATCTAATGAGGTGATGAGGAGGAGGCACCAGAAGGCTCAATCCCGTCTGCCTCCGGTTTATGATCCTCGGAATCTCTTCTGCACACCCGGAGCCGGCCCTAGTAACCCGCCAGAGGCAAACCGATTTATAACACCCGGAGCGGGGGCACCAGTTCAGCCCCGGGTGATGGAACCTCCTCACGTGAATATGGCCCCGCCTCGCTACGTACCAACACCACCGGGTCATTTTTCCAACCCTTTGGAGAACCTGATCGCTGCATCAGCGCGTTTGGTGACTCTCCCGGTGGATGGCGACTCTCCAACAGCAGTTGAGAGGCGAAGGGTCAGAGAACTTCTTCAGACGGCTCTGGCTCAGCAGGAGGCTTATTCCTATAGTCGAGACAGGATTCATTCGACTCCTCGCCCAAGCCGGAGCCCGAGTTACAGCAGACATATGAATTCGGAGGCCTTGTCAAGCAACGCCCAGCACCGTAATCAGCCAGGTGGGCATAATCCGGTACAGGACAGGATACGTCGACAGGATGAGCGGGCGGCTCAGCAGGCGGCTCAGCAGGCGGTTCACCAAACCTTCCTGGATTATCCAACGACCTCTATTGAGGCAGGTGTGGCCACAAGAACCGGCGGCGTTCCTTGTTTAGTGTCGGCTCTGCGAAATGAGCGTTTGCCCAAGGATTTTAAGGGACCTCGAAAGGTGCCGAATTACACAGCCAATTTATAGCCTGGGGCATGGATTGAAAGCTATGAGATGGCCATGGAATTGTTGGAGGTTAGTGATGCGGCAATGGCCAAGTACTTCACCATGATGTTGGATGGAATGACCCGCACTTGGCTGAAGGGGCTTCCGCCTAACTCCATTGGTTCATGGGCAGAGTTAAAGGCCCGGTTTATTCAGAACTTCAAGGACACCTGCAAGCAGCCCATGTCGATTGTAGATTTAACTAATTGCAAGAAAGAGGAAGGTGAGTCCACGACCCATTGGGTGCGCCGGGTCAAGGAGATAATACATTCATCTGATAAGATGGATGCCGGCTCTGCGGTCTTAATGTTGGAGAAAAATTGCCGATTTGAACCTCTGAAACAGAAGCTGGGGCGGCTCAAGCGTGATTGTAATGATATGGGCCAGGTGATGGCGGTTCTGGTCAAATACGCCGATTCTAATAGTACCAAGGATCTCGCGTCTGATGAAGAGAAGACAGGGAAGGGAAAGAAGAACGGGAATGGAAAGGGTCATCAGCATAACCCGGCAAGTCAGGGAGGCAATAAACGTAAGGCCGACGGTAACCCGGAGTTTGTGGCGAACACCAATTCACAGGGTAACAATCAACGACGTAAGGGGAGGCCGCCCCCTCGGTCTGGCGGGTCAGGTCCTACGCTTGAGCAATTGCTCAATGAGCCCTGTCCAAGACACGGCACCCGGGAAAGGCCAGCCACTCACCTATGGAAGGATTGCGCGATCATGAAGGCTTTCAAAAATTCCAACATGTTCGACGGCAACCATGGGCCTGGAGGTGGCTCAGGTGGAGGCGGTTTTCATGGCTCGGGCGACGGCTCAAGTTCCGGCTTTCAAGGAAATCAAGGTGGTTATAATCAGCAGTCTGGCCAGGGAGGTCAGCAACAGCAGCAATCGGGTTATCAGAGCAATCCAAAGCAGCTGAATAGTGGAGTATCATGTGTTCACCACTAGTCTGTCCAAACGAGACCAAAAGCTTCCCAAAAGGGCTGTGAACGCTGTTGAGCCGGCAGTCCCTCGTTATTTGAGGTGGTCAGAGCAGCCCATTGTATGGAGCAGAGAAGATCACCCTTTCCGGGTTGACAATTCGGGTCAGTTGGCTTTGGTAGTGGCGCCTCAAGTGGGTGGATATAAATTCACTAAGGTACTCATGGATGGAGGCAGCAGCATCAAAATCCTCTATTATGAGACCTTTCGTCGTATGGGGTTGACTGATAAAAATCTTAAGACATCCAACACTGTTTTCCATGGAGTGGTGCCTGGTAAGTCAGCATACCCAGTTGGTAAAATTGAGCTGGAGGTAGCCTTCGGAGATGAGCATGATTCTAGGGCTGAGAAATTAACCTTTGAAGTGGTCAAGATCAAAAGTCCATATCACGCTCTGTTTGGACGGCCGGCTTATGCCAAGTTCATGGCCCGGCCGTGTTATGTTTACTTGCAGCTCAAGATGCCGGGTCACAAGGGCACTATCACGGTGCATGGGAGTCGGAAGATAGCCCTAGAATGTGAGGAAGGTGATGCTGCTTATGCCGAATCTGTTTGTGCAGCAGAGGAGTTGAAGTTTTATAAGGACAACGTTGACCCGGCAGACATGACGTCTCTGAAGAAACCAACCACAGAGCATGACCCGGTGATGAAATTTAAGTCGGCTGATGACACCAAGCTTGTTGATTTTGTTCCGGGCGACTCATCTAAGCAATTTAGTATCAATGCCAATCTAGAACCTAAATAGGAAAGCGCGCTCATCAAGTTCATCCGTGAGAACTGGGACATCTTTGCATGGAAACCTTCTGACATGTCGGGTGTACCGAGAGAACTCGCTGAGCACACTCTTAATATTGATCCAAAGTTTAAGCCGGTCAGGCAGTTTCTTCGGCGGTTTAACAAGGAGAGACGTAAAGCTATCGGTGAGGAGGTGGCCCGGCTCTTGGCGGCCAGGTTTATTGTTGAAGTTTTTCACCCAGAGTGGTTGGCTAACCCGGTGCTTGTACTTAAAAAAGAACGGCACCTGGCGGATGTGTGTGGATTACACGGACTTAAATAAGGCTTGTCGGCTGATCCTTTTGCTCTTCCCCATATTGATCAAATTATTGATGCTACGGCGGGTTGTGAGCGTTTGAGCTTCTTGGATGCTTACTCTGGTTATCATCGGATCAAAATGGCAGTTAAGGACCAGGAGAAGATGGCTTTCATCACTCCGTTTGGAGCCTTCTGTTATGTGTCTATGCCTTTTGGGCTTAAAAGTGCCCACGCGACTTATCAACGATGTGTGCAGAACTGTCTCCATAATCAGATTGGGCGTAATGTTCATGCTTATGTGGATGATATTGTGGTGAAGTCCAGAGAGAAGGAGACCTTGATAGATGATCTGAAGGAAACCTTTGATAATCTCCGGGTCTACAAAATGATGCTTAACCCGGCTAAATGTGTGTTTGGCGTGCCAACAGGCAAGCTTTTGGGTTTTCTGGTTTCTAACAGGGGCATTGAGGCTAACCCGGAGAAGATCAAGGCAATCACTTCTTTGGCTAAGCCGGCGTGCGTCAATGATGTTCAGCGACTGGCGGGTCGCATCGCTGCTTTAAGCCGGTTAGGTGAGAAGGCCATACCGCTGTATCAGATGATGAAGAAAACAGACAACTTTGTCTGGAGTGATGCCGCTAACACTGCCTTTGAAGATTTAAAGAGACAGTTATCTGAGCCATCGGTCCTTGCGGCTCCCATTGATAAGGAACCCTTATTATTGTATGTGGCTGCTAACTCGCGTGCTGTCAGTGTTGCAATTGTGGTGGAGCGCAAGGAGGCTGGCAAGGAGCATCCGGTTCAACGGCCGGTCTATTACATCAGTGAGGTGCTTATTGAGTCTAAGCAAAGATATCCGCATTGGCAGAAGCTCGTTTATGGGGTGTTCATGGCAAGCCGGAAGCTTAAGCAATACTTCCAGGGTCACCCTATCACTGTGGTAAGTTCTG